>NW_027100340.1:0-55731 GCF_031753505.1 Anomalospiza imberbis | reverse complement strand
GGCAGCTGCTGAAAAGAAGGGCAGCGGTGAGTTTGTCGACAAGCAAGAACATAGGCAGCTGCCTGTGCTTGGGAAGGAGCAGCTGCCTGGTTTTGGCAATTGCCTTCACAGCGCCCAGAAGCCCGGTGCTCCGCTGCTTTGTTTTTCGCAGTCAGTCAATTGCACACTAGTCAAGCTGAGCCAGGCTCTTCAGCTTTGCTGCTTTTGAGCATCTGTGCTCCACTTATGCTCTGTGACATCTCTGGATGTTGTTTGCCTCGGCCAGGCTGGCAAGTGCCCGCTAGTAGCTAGAGCTGGGCAGGAGAGGGCAGAGAGCACTTCCATCTGACAGCAGGTTGCAGATTGCCTCGGAAAGAGCCGTGTCCTTGGAATGTGCAGCAAATCCTCTTTCTTTGCAAACCGCGGTTAGTGTGCAGTGCAGGTACGCTCTCCCCTTGCCAAATGGAGTGGGAAAGCTTTTCGCTAAGCTAGAGATGACTAGAGAAGCAGAAGCGCGGCTCCGGAGCTATCCGGAGGAAAGTGCCGCTTCCCGGCGTCTTTCGGCTTGAAGCGGCGCTCCGGAGCGCTGCGCTGCCGCTCTACTGAGCTGTGCGCGAATTAGCCGCTTCTTCGCCTCCGAGAAGCAGAGATCGCGGTTGCTTGGAAGAGGCGAAGAACGAAGCCGCAAAGAAGCGGGCTTGTGTGCCAAGCCTTCCGACTGCTGGAGGACGGTGGCTGCCGCTCTCCTGCCTCTTGAATTCACTCTCGGCAAGCGAATGGAAAGCGTTCCAGGACAACTTGCCTGGGTTTTGACTTGGTCCTGATGCGTCCCACCTTGGCAAGTCTTGCTCGTCGCCAGAGGCTGCGAGATGCACAGAAGACGGTGGCAGCTGCTGAAAAGAAGGGCAGCGGTGAGTTTGTCGACAAGCAAGAACATAGGCAGCTGCCTGTGCTTGGGAAGGAGCAGCTGCCTGGTTTTGGCAATTGCCTTCACAGCGCCCAGAAGCCCGGTGCTCTGCTGCTTTGTTTTTCGCAGTCAGTCAATTGCACACTAGTGAAGCTGAGCCAGGCTCTTCAGCTTTGCTGCTTTTGAGCATCTGTGCTCCACTTATGCTCTGTGACATCTCTGGAGGTGGTTTGCCTCGGCCAGGCTGGCAAGTGCCCGCTAGTACCTAGAGCTGGGCAGGAGAGGGCAGAGAGCACTTCCATCTGACAGCAGGTTGCAGATTGCCTCGGAAAGAGCCGTGTCCTTGGAATGTACAGCAAATCCTCTTTCTTTGCAAACCGCGGTTAGTGTGCAGTGCAGGTACGCTCTCCCCTTGCCAACTGGAGTGGGAAAGCTTTTCGCTAAGCTAGAGATGACTAGAGAAGCAGAAGCGCGGCTCCGGAGCTATCCGGAGGAAAGTGCCGCTTCCCGGCGTCTTTCGGGTTGAAGCGGCGCTCCGGAGCGCTCCGCTGCCGCTCTACTGAGCTGTGCGCGAATTAGCCGCTTCTTCGCCTCCGAGAAGCAGAGATCGCGGTTGCTTGGAAGAGGCGAAGAACGAAGCCGCAAAGAAGCGGGCTTGTGTGCCAAGCCTTCCGACTGCTGGAGGACGGTGACTGCCGCTCTCCTGCCTCTTGAATTCACTCTCGGCAAGCGAATGGAAAGCGTTCCAGGACAACTTGCCTGGGTTTTGACTTGGTCCTGATGCGTCCCACCTTGGCAAGTCTTGCTCGTCGCCAGAGGCTCCGAGATGCACAGAAGACGGTGGCAGCTGCTGAAAAGAAGGGCAGCGGTGAGTTTGTCGACAAGCAAGAACATAGGCAGCTGCCTGTGCTTGGGAAGGAGCAGCTGCCTGGTTTTGGCAATTGCCTTCACAGCGCCCAGAAGCCCGGTGCTCCGCTGCTTTGTTTTTCGCAGTCAGTCAATTGCACACTAGTGAAGCTGAGCCAGGCTCTTCAGCTTTGCTGCTTTTGAGCATCTGTGCTCCACTTATGCTCTGTGACATCTCTGGATGTTGTTTGCCTCGCCCAGGCTGGCAAGTGCCCGCTAGTACCTAGAGCTGGGCAGGAGAGGGCAGAGAGCACTTCCATCTGACAGCAGGTTGCAGATTGCCTCGGAAAGAGCCGTGTCCTTGGAATGTGCAGCAAATCCTCTTTCTTTGCAAACCGCGGTTAGTGTGCAGTGCAGGTACGCTCTCCCCTTGCCAACTGGAGTGGGAAAGCTTTTCGCTAAGCTAGAGATGACTAGAGAAGCAGAAGCGCGGCTCCGGAGCTATCCGGAGGAAAGTGCCGCTTCCCGGCGTCTTTCGGCTTGAAGCGGCGCTCCGGAGCGCTCCGCTGCCGCTCTACTGAGCTGTGCGCGAATTAGCCGCTTCTTCGCCTCCGAGAAGCAGAGATCGCGGTTGCTTGGAATAGGCGAAGAACGAAGCCGCAAAGAAGCGGGCTTGTGTGCCAAGCCTTCCGACTGCTGGAGGACGGTGGCTGCCGCTCTCCTGCCTCTTGAATTCACTCTCGGCAAGCGAATGGAAAGCGTTCCAGGACAACTTGCCTGGGTTTTGACTTGGTCCTGATGCGTCCCACCTTGGCAAGTCTTGCTCGTCGCCAGAGGCTGCGAGATGCACAGAAGACGGTGGCAGCTGCTGAAAAGAAGGGCAGCGGTGAGTTTGTCGACAAGCAAGAACATAGGCAGCTGCCTGTGCTTGGGAAGGAGCAGCTGCCTGGTTTTGGCAATTGCCTTCACAGCGCCCAGAAGCCCGGTGCTCTGCTGCTTTGTTTTTCGCAGTCAGTCAATTGCACACTAGTGAAGCTGAGCCAGGCTCTTCAGCTTTGCTGCTTTTGAGCATCTGTGCTCCACTTATGCTCTGTGACATCTCTGGAGGTGGTTTGCCTCGGCCAGGCTGGCAAGTGCCCGCTAGTACCTAGAGCTGGGCAGGAGAGGGCAGAGAGCACTTCCATCTGACAGCAGGTTGCAGATTGCCTCGGAAAGAGCCGTGTCCTTGGAATGTGCAGCAAATCCTCTTTCTTTGCAAACCGCGGTTAGTGTGCAGTGCAGGTACGCTCTCCCCTTGCCAACTGGAGTGGGAAAGCTTTTCGCTAAGTTAGAGATGACTAGAGAAGCAGAAGCGCGGCTCCGGAGCTATCCGGAGGAAAGTGCCGCTTCCCGGCGTCTTTCGGGTTTGAAGCGGCGCTCCGGAGCGCTCCGCTGCCGCTCTACTGAGCTGTGCGCGAATTAGCCGCTTCTTCGCCTCCGAGAAGCAGAGATCGCGGTTGCTTGGAAGAGGCGAAGAACGAAGCCGCAAAGAAGCGGGCTTGTGTGCCAAGCCTTCCGACTGCTGGAGGACGGTGACTGCCGCTCTCCTGCCTCTTGAATTCACTCTCGGCAAGCGAATGGAAAGCGTTCCAGGACAACTTGCCTGGGTTTTGACTTGGTCCTGATGCGTCCCACCTTGGCAAGTCTTGCTCGTCGCCAGAGGCTCCGAGATGCACAGAAGACGGTGGCAGCTGCTGAAAAGAAGGGCAGCGGTGAGTTTGTCGACAAGCAAGAACATAGGCAGCTGCCTGTGCTTGGGAAGGAGCAGCTGCCTGGTTTTGGCAATTGCCTTCACAGCGCCCAGAAGCCCGGTGCTCCGCTGCTTTGTTTTTCGCAGTCAGTCAATTGCACACTAGTGAAGCTGAGCCAGGCTCTTCAGCTTTGCTGCTTTTGAGCATCTGTGCTCCACTTATGCTCTGTGACATCTCTGGAGGTGGTTTGCCTCGGCCAGGCTGGCAAGTGCCCGCTAGTACCTAGAGCTGGGCAGGAGAGGGCAGAGAGCACTTCCATCTGACAGCAGGTTGCAGATTGCCTCGGAAAGAGCCGTGTCCTTGGAATGTGCAGCAAATCCTCTTTCTTTGCAAACCGCGGTTAGTGTGCAGTGCAGGTACGCTCTCCCCTTGCCAAATGGAGTGGGAAAGCTTTTCGCTAAGCTAGAGATGAATAGAGAAGCAGAAGCGCGGCTCCGGAGCTATCCGGAGGAAAGTGCCGCTTCCCGGCGTCTTTCGGCTTGAAGCGGCGCTCCGGAGCGCTCCGCTGCCGCTCTACTGAGCTGTGCGCGAATTAGCCGCTTCTTCGCCTCCGAGAAGCAGAGATCGCGGTTGCTTGGAAGAGGCGAAGAACGAAGCCGCAAAGAAGCGGGCTTGTGTGCCAAGCCTTCCGACTGCTGGAGGACGGTGGCTGCCGCTCTCCTGCCTCTTGAATTCACTCTCGGCAAGCGAATGGAAAGCGTTCCAGGACAACTTGCCTGGGTTTTGACTTGGTCCTGATGCGTCCCACCTTGGCAAGTCTTGCTCGTCGCCAGAGGCTGCGAGATGCACAGAAGACGGTGGCAGCTGCTGAAAAGAAGGGCAGCGGTGAGTTTGTCGACAAGCAAGAACATAGGCAGCTGCCTGTGCTTGGGAAGGAGCAGCTGCCTGGTTTTGGCAATTGCCTTCACAGCGCCCAGAAGCCCGGTGCTCTGCTGCTTTGTTTTTCGCAGTCAGTCAATTGCACACTAGTGAAGCTGAGCCAGGCTCTTCAGCTTTGCTGCTTTTGAGCATCTGTGCTCCACTTATGCTCTGTGACATCTCTGGAGGTGGTTTGCCTCGGCCAGGCTGGCAAGTGCCCGCTAGTACCTAGAGCTGGGCAGGAGAGGGCAGAGAGCACTTCCATCTGACAGCAGGTTGCAGATTGCCTCGGAAAGAGCCGTGTCCTTGGAATGTGCAGCAAATCCTCTTTCTTTGCAAACCGCGGTTAGTGTGCAGTGCAGGTACGCTCTCCCCTTGCCAACTGGAGTGGGAAAGCTTTTCGCTAAGCTAGAGATGACTAGAGAAGCAGAAGCGCGGCTCCGGAGCTATCCGGAGGAAAGTGCCGCTTCCCGGCGTCTTTCGGCTTGAAGCGGCGCTCCGGAGCGCTGCGCTGCCGCTCTACTGAGCTGTGCGCGAATTAGCCGCTTCTTCGCCTCCGAGAAGCAGAGATCGCGGTTGCTTGGAAGAGGCGAAGAACGAAGCCGCAAAGAAGCGGGCTTGTGTGCCAAGCCTTCCGACTGCTGGAGGACGGTGGCTGCCGCTCTCCTGCCTCTTGAATTCACTCTCGGCAAGCGAATGGAAAGCGTTCCAGGACAACTTGCCTGGGTTTTGACTTGGTCCTGATGCGTCCCACCTTGGCAAGTCTTGCTCGTCGCCAGAGGCTGCGAGATGCACAGAAGACGGTGGCAGCTGCTGAAAAGAAGGGCAGCGGTGAGTTTGTCGACAAGCAAGAACATAGGCAGCTGCCTGTGCTTGGGAAGGAGCAGCTGCCTGGTTTTGGCAATTGCCTTCACAGCGCCCAGAAGCCCGGTGCTCTGCTGCTTTGTTTTTCGCAGTCAGTCAATTGCACACTAGTGAAGCTGAGCCAGGCTCTTCAGCTTTGCTGCTTTTGAGCATCTGTGCTCCACTTATGCTCTGTGACATCTCTGGAGGTGGTTTGCCTCGGCCAGGCTGGCAAGTGCCCGCTAGTACCTAGAGCTGGGCAGGAGAGGGCAGAGAGCACTTCCATCTGACAGCAGGTTGCAGATTGCCTCGGAAAGAGCCGTGTCCTTGGAATGTGCAGCAAATCCTCTTTCTTTGCAAACCGCGGTTAGTGTGCAGTGCAGGTACGCTCTCCCCTTGCCAACTGGAGTGGGAAAGCTTTTCGCTAAGCTAGAGATGACTAGAGAAGCAGAAGCGCGGGCTCCGGAGCTATCCGGAGGAAAGTGCCGCTTCCCGGCGTCTTTCGGCTTGAAGCGGCGCTCCGGAGCGCTCCGCTGCCGCTCTACTGAGCTGTGCGCGAATTAGCCGCTTCTTCGCCTCCGAGAAGCAGAGATCGCGGTTGCTTGGAAGAGGCGAAGAACGAAGCCGCAAAGAAGCGGGCTTGTGTGCCAAGCCTTCAGACTGCTGGAGGACGGTGACTGCCGCTCTCCTGCCTCTTGAATTCACTCTCGGCAAGCGAATGGAAAGCGTTCCAGGACAACTTGCCTGGGTTTTGACTTGGTCCTGATGCGTCCCACCTTGGCAAGTCTTGCTCGTCGCCAGAGGCTCCGAGATGCACAGAAGACGGTGGCAGCTGCTGAAAAGAAGGGCAGCGGTGAGTTTGTCGACAAGCAAGAACATAGGCAGCTGCCTGTGCTTGGGAAGGAGCAGCTGCCTGGTTTTGGCAATTGCCTTCACAGCGCCCAGAAGCCCGGTGCTCCGCTGCTTTGTTTTTCGCAGTCAGTCAATTGCACACTAGTGAAGCTGAGCCAGGCTCTTCAGCTTTGCTGCTTTTGAGCATCTGTGCTCCACTTATGCTCTGTGACATCTCTGGATGTTGTTTGCCTCGCCCAGGCTGGCAAGTGCCCGCTAGTACCTAGAGCTGGGCAGGAGAGGGCAGAGAGCACTTCCATCTGACAGCAGGTTGCAGATTGCCTCGGAAAGAGCCGTGTCCTTGAATGTGCAGCAAATCCTCTTTCTTTGCAAACCGCGGTTAGTGTGCAGTGCAGGTACGCTCTCCCCTTGCCAACTGGAGTGGGAAAGCTTTTCGCTAAGCTAGAGATGACTAGAGAAGCAGAAGCGCGGCTCCGGAGCTATCCGGAGGAAAGTGCCGCTTCCCGGCGTCTTTCGGCTTGAAGCGGCGCTCCGGAGCGCTGCGCTGCCGCTCTACTGAGCTGTGCGCGAATTAGCCGCTTCTTCGCCTCCGAGAAGCAGAGATCGCGGTTGCTTGGAAGAGGCGAAGAACGAAGCCGCAAAGAAGCGGGCTTGTGTGCCAAGCCTTCCGACTGCTGGAGGACGGTGGCTGCCGCTCTCCTGCCTCTTGAATTCACTCTCGGCAAGCGAATGGAAAGCGTTCCAGGACAACTTGCCTGGGTTTTGACTTGGTCCTGATGCGTCCCACCTTGGCAAGTCTTGCTCGTCGCCAGAGGCTGCGAGATGCACAGAAGACGGTGGCAGCTGCTGAAAAGAAGGGCAGCGGTGAGTTTGTCGACAAGCAAGAACATAGGCAGCTGCCTGTGCTTGGGAAGGAGCAGCTGCCTGGTTTTGGCAATTGCCTTCACAGCGCCCAGAAGCCCGGTGCTCTGCTGCTTTGTTTTTCGCAGTCAGTCAATTGCACACTAGTGAAGCTGAGCCAGGCTCTTCAGCTTTTGCTGCTTTTGAGCATCTGTGCTCCACTTATGCTCTGTGACATCTCTCGAGGTTGTTTGCCTCGGCCAGGCTGGAAAGTGCCCGCTAGTACCTAGAGCTGGGAGGAGAGGGCAGAGAGCACTTCCATCTGACAGCAGGTTGCAGATTGCCTCGGAAAGAGCCGTGTCCTTGGAATGTGCAGCAAATCCTCTTTCTTTGCAAACCGCGGTTAGTGTGCAGTGCAGGTACGCTCTCCCCTTGCCAACTGGAGTGGGAAAGCTTTTCGCTAAGCTAGAGATGACTAGAGAAGCAGAAGCGCGGGCTCCGGAGCTATCCGGAGGAAAGTGCCGCTTCCCGGCGTCTTTCGGCTTGAAGCGGCGCTCCGGAGCGCTGCGCTGCCGCTCTACTGAGCTGTGCGCGAATTAGCCGCTTCTTCGCCTCCGAGAAGCAGAGATCGCGGTTGCTTGGAAGAGGCGAAGAACGAAGCCGCAAAGAAGCGGGCTTGTGTGCCAAGCCTTCCGACTGCTGGAGGACGGTGACTGCCGCTCTCCTGCCTCTTGAATTCACTCTCGGCAAGCGAATGGAAAGCGTTCCAGGACAACTTGCCTGGGTTTTGACTTGGTCCTGATGCGTCCCACCTTGGCAAGTCTTGCTCGTCGCCAGAGGCTGCGAGATGCACAGAAGACGGTGGCAGCTGCTGAAAAGAAGGGCAGCGGTGAGTTTGTCGACAAGCAAGAACATAGGCAGCTGCCTGTGCTTGGGAAGGAGCAGCTGCCTGGTTTTGGCAATTGCCTTCACAGCGCCCAGAAGCCCGGTGCTCTGCTGCTTTGTTTTTCGCAGTCAGTCAATTGCACATTAGTGAAGCTGAGCCAGGCTCTTCAGCTTTGCTGCTTTTGAGCATCTGTGCTCCACTTAGGCTCTGTGACATCTCTGGAGGTTGTTTGCCTCGGCCAGGCTGGCAAGTGCCCGCTAGTACCTAGAGCTGGGCAGGAGAGGGCAGAGAGCACTTCCATCTGACAGCAGGTTGCAGATTGCCTCGGAAAGAGCCGTGTCCTTGGAATGTGCAGCAAATCCTCTTTCTTTGCAAACCGCGGTTAGTGTGCAGTGCAGGTACGCTCTCCCCTTGCCAAATGGAGTGGGAAAGCTTTTCGCTAAGCTAGAGATGACTAGAGAAGCAGAAGCGCGGCTCCGGAGCTATCCGGAGGAAAGTGCCGCTTCCCGGCGTCTTTCGGCTTGAAGCGGCGCTCCGGAGCGCTGCGCTGCCGCTCTACTGAGCTGTGCGCGAATTAGCCGCTTCTTCGCCTCCGAGAAGCAGAGATCGCGGTTGCTTGGAAGAGGCGAAGAACGAAGCCGCAAAGAAGCGGGCTTGTGTGCCAAGCCTTCAGACTGCTGGAGGACGGTGACTGCCGCTCTCCTGCCTCTTGAATTCACTCTCGGCAAGCGAATGGAAAGCGTTCCAGGACAACTTGCCTGGGTTTTGACTTGGTCCTGATGCGTCCCACCTTGGCAAGTCTTGCTCGTCTCCAGAGGCTCCGAGATGCACAGAAGACGGTGGCAGCTGCTGAAAAGAAGGGCAGCGGTGAGTTTGTCGACAAGCAAGAACATAGGCAGCTGCCTGTGCTTGGGAAGGAGCAGCTGCCTGGTTTTGGCAATTGCCTTCACAGCGCCCAGAAGCCCGGTGCTCTGCTGCTTTGTTTTTCGCAGTCAGTCAATTGCACACTAGTGAAGCTGAGCCAGGCTCTTCAGCTTTGCTGCTTTGGAGCATCTGTGCTCCACTTATGCTCTGTGACATCTCTGGAGGTTGTTTGCCTCGCCCAGGCTGGCAAGTGCCCGCTAGTACCTAGAGCTGGGCAGGAGAGGGCAGAGAGCACTTCCATCTGACAGCAGGTTGCAGATTGCCTCGGAAAGAGCCATGTCCTTGGAATGTGCAGCAAATCCTCTTTCTTTGCAAACCGCGGTTAGTGTGCAGTGCAGGTACGCTCTCCCCTTGCCAACTGGAGTGGGAAAGCTTTTCGCTAAGCTAGAGATGACTAGAGAAGCAGAAGCGCGGCTCCGGAGCTATCCGGAGGAAAGTGCCGCTTCCCGGCGTCTTTCGGCTTGAAGCGGCGCTCCGGAGCGCTGCGCTGCCGCTCTACTGAGCTGTGCGCGAATTAGCCGCTTCTTCGCCTCCGAGAAGCAGAGATCGCGGTTGCTTGGAAGAGGCGAAGAACGAAGCCGCAAAGAAGCGGGCTTGTGTGCCAAGCCTTCCGACTGCTGGAGGACGGTGGCTGCCGCTCTCCTGCCTCTTGAATTCACTCTCGGCAAGCGAATGGAAAGCGTTCCAGGACAACTTGCCTGGGTTTTGACTTGGTCCTGATGCGTCCCACCTTGGCAAGTCTTGCTCGTCGCCAGAGGCTGCGAGATGCACAGAAGACGGTGGCAGCTGCTGAAAAGAAGGGCAGCGGTGAGTTTGTCGACAAGCAAGAACATAGGCAGCTGCCTGTGCTTGGGAAGGAGCAGCTGCCTGGTTTTGGCAATTGCCTTCACAGCGCCCAGAAGCCCGGTGCTCTGCTGCTTTGTTTTTCGCAGTCAGTCAATTGCACACTAGTGAAGCTGAGCCAGGCTCTTCAGCTTTGCTGCTTTTGAGCATCTGTGCTCCACTTATGCTCTGTGACATCTCTCGAGGTTGTTTGCCTCGGCCAGGCTGGAAAGTGCCCGCTAGTACCTAGAGCTGGGAGGAGAGGGCAGAGAGCACTTCCATCTGACAGCAGGTTGCAGATTGCCTCGGAAAGAGCCGTGTCCTTGGAATGTGCAGCAAATCCTCTTTCTTTGCAAACCGCGGTTAGTGTGCAGTGCAGGTACGCTCTCCCCTTGCCAACTGGAGTGGGAAAGCTTTTCGCTAAGCTAGAGATGACTAGAGAAGCAGAAGCGCGGCTCCGGAGCTATCCGGAGGAAAGTGCCCGCTTCCCGGCGTCTTTCGGCTTGAAGCGGCGCTCCGGAGCGCTGCGCTGCCGCTCTACTGAGCTGTGCGCGAATTAGCCGCTTCTTCGCCTCCGAGAAGCAGAGATCGCGGTTGCTTGGAAGAGGCGAAGAACGAAGCCGCAAAGAAGCGGGCTTGTGTGCCAAGCCTTCCGACTGCTGGAGGACGGTGACTGCCGCTCTCCTGCCTCTTGAATTCACTCTCGGCAAGCGAATGGAAAGCGTTCCAGGACAACTTGCCTGGGTTTTGACTTGGTCCTGATGCGTCCCACCTTGGCAAGTCTTGCTCGTCGCCAGAGGCTGCGAGATGCACAGAAGACGGTGGCAGCTGCTGAAAAGAAGGGCAGCGGTGAGTTTGTCGACAAGCAAGAACATAGGCAGCTGCCTGTGCTTGGGAAGGAGCAGCTGCCTGGTTTTGGCAATTGCCTTCACAGCGCCCAGAAGCCCGGTGCTCTGCTGCTTTGTTTTTCGCAGTCAGTCAATTGCACATTAGTGAAGCTGAGCCAGGCTCTTCAGCTTTGCTGCTTTTGAGCATCTGTGCTCCACTTAGGCTCTGTGACATCTCTGGAGGTTGTTTTGCCTCGGCCAGGCTGGCAAGTGCCCGCTAGTACCTAGAGCTGGGCAGGAGAGGGCAGAGAGCACTTCCATCTGACAGCAGGTTGCAGATTGCCTCGGAAAGAGCCGTGTCCTTGGAATGTGCAGCAAATCCTCTTTCTTTGCAAACCGCGGTTAGTGTGCAGTGCAGGTACGCTCTCCCCTTGCCAAATGGAGTGGGAAAGCTTTTCGCTAAGCTAGAGATGACTAGAGAAGCAGAAGCGCGGCTCCGGAGCTATCCGGAGGAAAGTGCCGCTTCCCGGCGTCTTTCGGCTTGAAGCGGCGCTCCGGAGCGCTGCGCTGCCGCTCTACTGAGCTGTGCGCGAATTAGCCGCTTCTTCGCCTCCGAGAAGCAGAGATCGCGGTTGCTTGGAAGAGGCGAAGAACGAAGCCGCAAAGAAGCGGGCTTGTGTGCCAAGCCTTCAGACTGCTGGAGGACGGTGACTGCCGCTCTCCTGCCTCTTGAATTCACTCTCGGCAAGCGAATGGAAAGCGTTCCAGGACAACTTGCCTGGGTTTTGACTTGGTCCTGATGCGTCCCACCTTGGCAAGTCTTGCTCGTCTCCAGAGGCTCCGAGATGCACAGAAGACGGTGGCAGCTGCTGAAAAGAAGGGCAGCGGTGAGTTTGTCGACAAGCAAGAACATAGGCAGCTGCCTGTGCTTGGGAAGGAGCAGCTGCCTGGTTTTGGCAATTGCCTTCACAGCGCCCAGAAGCCCGGTGCTCTGCTGCTTTGTTTTTCGCAGTCAGTCAATTGCACATTAGTGAAGCTGAGCCAGGCTCTTCAGCTTTGCTGCTTTGGAGCATCTGTGCTCCACTTATGCTCTGTGACATCTCTGGAGGTTGTTTGCCTCGCCCAGGCTGGCAAGTGCCCGCTAGTACCTAGAGCTGGGCAGGAGAGGGCAGAGAGCACTTCCATCTGACAGCAGGTTGCAGATTGCCTCGGAAAGAGCCATGTCCTTGGAATGTGCAGCAAATCCTCTTTCTTTGCAAACCGCGGTTAGTGTGCAGTGCAGGTACGCTCTCCCCTTGCCAACTGGAGTGGGAAAGCTTTTCGCTAAGCTAGAGATGACTAGAGAAGCAGAAGCGCGGCTCCGGAGCTATCCGGAGGAAAGTGCCGCTTCCCGGCGTCTTTCGGCTTGAAGCGGCGCTCCGGAGCGCTGCGCTGCCGCTCTACTGAGCTGTGCGCGAATTAGCCGCTTCTTCGCCTCCGAGAAGCAGAGATCGCGGTTGCTTGGAAGAGGCGAAGAACGAAGCCGCAAAGAAGCGGGCTTGTGTGCCAAGCCTTCCGACTGCTGGAGGACGGTGGCTGCCGCTCTCCTGCCTCTTGAATTCACTCTCGGCAAAGCGAATGGAAAGCGTTCCAGGACAACTTGCCTGGGTTTTGACTTGGTCCTGATGCGTCCCACCTTGGCAAGTCTTGCTCGTCGCCAGAGGCTCCGAGATGCACAGAAGACGGTGGCAGCTGCTGAAAAGAAGGGCAGCGGTGAGTTTGTCGACAAGCAAGAACATAGGCAGCTGCCTGTGCTTGGGAAGGAGCAGCTGCCTGGTTTTGGCAATTGCCTTCACAGCGCCCAGAAGCCCGGTGCTCCGCTGCTTTGTTTTTCGCAGTCAGTCAATTGCACACTAGTCAAGCTGAGCCAGGCTCTTCAGCTTTGCTGCTTTTGAGCATCTGTGCTCCACTTATGCTCTGTGACATCTCTGGATGTTGTTTGCCTCGCCCAGGCTGGCAAGTGCCCGCTAGTACCTAGAGCTGGGCAGGAGAGGGCAGAGAGCACTTCCATCTGACAGCAGGTTGCAGATTGCCTCGGAAAGAGCCGTGTCCTTGGAATGTGCAGCAAATCCTCTTTCTTTGCAAACCGCGGTTAGTGTGCAGTGCAGGTACGCTCTCCCCTTGCCAAATGGAGTGGGAAAGCTTTTCGCTAAGCTAGAGATGACTAGAGAAGCAGAAGCGCGGCTCCGGAGCTATCCGGAGGAAAGTGCCGCTTCCCGGCGTCTTTCGGCTTGAAGCGGCGCTCCGGAGCGCTGCGCTGCCGCTCTACTGAGCTGTGCGCGAATTAGCCGCTTCTTCGCCTCCGAGAAGCAGAGATCGCGGTTGCTTGGAAGAGGCGAAGAACGAAGCCGCAAAGAAGCGGGCTTGTGTGCCAAGCCTTCCGACTGCTGGAGGACGGTGGCTGCCGCTCTCCTGCCTCTTGAATTCACTCTCGGCAAGCGAATGGAAAGCGTTCCAGGACAACTTGCCTGGGTTTTGACTTGGTCCTGATGCGTCCCACCTTGGCAAGTCTTGCTCGTCGCCAGAGGCTGCGAGATGCACAGAAGACGGTGGCAGCTGCTGAAAAGAAGGGCAGCGGTGAGTTTGTCGACAAGCAAGAACATAGGCAGCTGCCTGTGCTTGGGAAGGAGCAGCTGCCTGGTTTTGGCAATTGCCTTCACAGCGCCCAGAAGCCCGGTGCTCTGCTGCTTTGTTTTTCGCAGTCAGTCAATTGCACACTAGTGAAGCTGAGCCAGGCTCTTCAGCTTTGCTGCTTTTGAGCATCTGTGCTCCACTTATGCTCTGTGACATCTCTGGAGGTGGTTTGCCTCGGCCAGGCTGGCAAGTGCCCGCTAGTACCTAGAGCTGGGCAGGAGAGGGCAGAGAGCACTTCCATCTGACAGCAGGTTGCAGATTGCCTCGGAAAGAGCCGTGTCCTTGGAATGTACAGCAAATCCTCTTTCTTTGCAAACCGCGGTTAGTGTGCAGTGCAGGTACGCTCTCCCCTTGCCAACTGGAGTGGGAAAGCTTTTCGCTAAGCTAGAGATGACTAGAGAAGCAGAAGCGCGGCTCCGGAGCTATCCGGAGGAAAGTGCCGCTTCCCGGCGTCTTTCGGGTTGAAGCGGCGCTCCGGAGCGCTCCGCTGCCGCTCTACTGAGCTGTGCGCGAATTAGCCGCTTCTTCGCCTCCGAGAAGCAGAGATCGCGGTTGCTTGGAAGAGGCGAAGAACGAAGCCGCAAAGAAGCGGGCTTGTGTGCCAAGCCTTCCGACTGCTGGAGGACGGTGACTGCCGCTCTCCTGCCTCTTGAATTCACTCTCGGCAAGCGAATGGAAAGCGTTCCAGGACAACTTGCCTGGGTTTTGACTTGGTCCTGATGCGTCCCACCTTGGCAAGTCTTGCTCGTCGCCAGAGGCTCCGAGATGCACAGAAGACGGTGGCAGCTGCTGAAAAGAAGGGCAGCGGTGAGTTTGTCGACAAGCAAGAACATAGGCAGCTGCCTGTGCTTGGGAAGGAGCAGCTGCCTGGTTTTGGCAATTGCCTTCACAGCGCCCAGAAGCCCGGTGCTCCGCTGCTTTGTTTTTCGCAGTCAGTCAATTGCACACTAGTGAAGCTGAGCCAGGCTCTTCAGCTTTGCTGCTTTTGAGCATCTGTGCTCCACTTATGCTCTGTGACATCTCTGGATGTTGTTTGCCTCGCCCAGGCTGGCAAGTGCCCGCTAGTACCTAGAGCTGGGCAGGAGAGGGCAGAGAGCACTTCCATCTGACAGCAGGTTGCAGATTGCCTCGGAAAGAGCCGTGTCCTTGGAATGTGCAGCAAATCCTCTTTCTTTGCAAACCGCGGTTAGTGTGCAGTGCAGGTACGCTCTCCCCTTGCCAACTGGAGTGGGAAAGCTTTTCGCTAAGCTAGAGATGACTAGAGAAGCAGAAGCGCGGCTCCGGAGCTATCCGGAGGAAAGTGCCGCTTCCCGGCGTCTTTCGGCTTGAAGCGGCGCTCCGGAGCGCTCCGCTGCCGCTCTACTGAGCTGTGCGCGAATTAGCCGCTTCTTCGCCTCCGAGAAGCAGAGATCGCGGTTGCTTGGAATAGGCGAAGAACGAAGCCGCAAAGAAGCGGGCTTGTGTGCCAAGCCTTCCGACTGCTGGAGGACGGTGGCTGCCGCTCTCCTGCCTCTTGAATTCACTCTCGGCAAGCGAATGGAAAGCGTTCCAGGACAACTTGCCTGGGTTTTGACTTGGTCCTGATGCGTCCCACCTTGGCAAGTCTTGCTCGTCGCCAGAGGCTGCGAGATGCACAGAAGACGGTGGCAGCTGCTGAAAAGAAGGGCAGCGGTGAGTTTGTCGACAAGCAAGAACATAGGCAGCTGCCTGTGCTTGGGAAGGAGCAGCTGCCTGGTTTTGGCAATTGCCTTCACAGCGCCCAGAAGCCCCGGTGCTCTGCTGCTTTGTTTTTCGCAGTCAGTCAATTGCACATTAGTGAAGCTGAGCCAGGCTCTTCAGCTTTGCTGCTTTTGAGCATCTGTGCTCCACTTATGCTCTGTGACATCTCTGGAGGTGGTTTGCCTCGCCCAGGCTGGCAAGTGCCCGCTAGTACCTAGAGCTGGGCAGGAGAGGGCAGAGAGCACTTCCATCTGACAGCAGGTTGCAGATTGCCTCGGAAAGAGCCGTGTCCTTGGAATGTGCAGCAAATCCTCTTTCTTTGCAAACCGCGGTTAGTGTGCAGTGCAGGTACGCTCTCCCCTTGCCAACTGGAGTGGGAAAGCTTTTCGCTAAGCTAGAGATGACTAGAGAAGCAGAAGCGCGGCTCCGGAGCTATCCGGAGGAAAGTGCCGCTTCCCGGCGTCTTTCGGCTTGAAGCGGCGCTCCGGAGCGCTGCGCTGCCGCTCTACTGAGCTGTGCGCGAATTAGCCGCTTCTTCGCCTCCGAGAAGCAGAGATCGCGGTTGCTTGGAAGAGGCGAAGAACGAAGCCGCAAAGAAGCGGGCTTGTGTGCCAAGCCTTCAGACTGCTGGAGGACGGTGACTGCCGCTCTCCTGCCTCTTGAATTCACTCTCGGCAAGCGAATGGAAAGCGTTCCAGGACAACTTGCCTGGGTTTTGACTTGGTCCTGATGCGTCCCACCTTGGCAAGTCTTGCTCGTCGCCAGAGGCTGCGAGATGCACAGAAGACGGTGGCAGCTGCTGAAAAGAAGGGCAGCGGTGAGTTTGTCGACAAGCAAGAACATAGGCAGCTGCCTGTGCTTGGGAAGGAGCAGCTGCCTGGTTTTGGCAATTGCCTTCACAGCGCCCAGAAGCCCGGTGCTCCGCTGCTTTGTTTTTCGCAGTCAGTCAATTGCACACTAGTGAAGCTGAGCCAGGCTCTTCAGCTTTGCTGCTTTTGAGCATCTGTGCTCCACTTATGCTCTGTGACATCTCTGGATGTTGTTTGCCTCGCCCAGGCTGGCAAGTGCCCGCTAGTACCTAGAGCTGGGCAGGAGAGGGCAGAGAGCACTTCCATCTGACAGCAGGTTGCAGATTGCCTCGGAAAGAGCCGTTGTCCTTGGAATGTGCAGCAAATCCTCTTTCTTTGCAAACCGCGGTTAGTGTGCAGTGCAGGTACGCTCTCCCCTTGCCAAATGGAGTGGGAAAGCTTTTCGCTAAGCTAGAGATGACTAGAGAAGCAGAAGCGCGGCTCCGGAGCTATCCGGAGGAAAGTGCCGCTTCCCGGCGTCTTTCGGCTTGAAGCGGCGCTCCGGAGCGCTGCGCTGCCGCTCTACTGAGCTGTGCGCGAATTAGCCGCTTCTTCGCCTCCGAGAAGCAGAGATCGCGGTTGCTTGGAAGAGGCGAAGAACGAAGCCGCAAAGAAGCGGGCTTGTGTGCCAAGCCTTCCGACTGCTGGAGGACGGTGGCTGCCGCTCTCCTGCCTCTTGAATTCACTCTCGGCAAGCGAATGGAAAGCGTTCCAGGACAACTTGCCTGGGTTTTGACTTGGTCCTGATGCGTCCCACCTTGGCAAGTCTTGCTCGTCGCCAGAGGCTCCGAGATGCACAGAAGACGGTGGCAGCTGCTGAAAAGAAGGGGCAGCGGTGAGTTTGTCGACAAGCAAGAACATAGGCAGCTGCCTGTGCTTGGGAAGGAGCAGCTGCCTGGTTTTGGCAATTGCCTTCACAGCGCCCAGAAGCCCGGTGCTCTGCTGCTTTGTTTTTCGCAGTCAGTCAATTGCACACTAGTGAAGCTGAGCCAGGCTCTTCAGCTTTGCTGCTTTTGAGCATCTGTGCTCCACTTATGCTCTGTGACATCTCTGGAGGTGGTTTGCCTCGGCCAGGCTGGCAAGTGCCCGCTAGTACCTAGAGCTGGGCAGGAGAGGGCAGAGAGCACTTCCATCTGACAGCAGGTTGCAGATTGCCTCGGAAAGAGCCGTGTCCTTGGAATGTGCAGCAAATCCTCTTTCTTTGCAAACCGCGGTTAGTGTGCAGTGCAGGTACGCTCTCCCCTTGCCAACTGGAGTGGGAAAGCTTTTCGCTAAGCTAGAGATGACTAGAGAAGCAGAAGCGCGGCTCCGGAGCTATCCGGAGGAAAGTGCCGCTTCCCGGCGTCTTTCGGCTTGAAGCGGCGCTCCGGAGCGCTCCGCTGCCGCTCTACTGAGCTGTGCGCGAATTAGCCGCTTCTTCGCCTCCGAGAAGCAGAGATCGCGGTTGCTTGGAAGAGGCGAAGAACGAAGCCGCAAAGAAGCGGGCTTGTGTGCCAAGTCTTCAGACTGCTGGAGGACGGTGACTGCCGCTCTCCTGCCTCTTGAATTCACTCTCGGCAAGCGAATGGAAAGCGTTCCAGGACAACTTGCCTGGGTTTTGACTTGGTCCTGATGCGTCCCACCTTGGCAAGTCTTGCTCGTCGCCAGAGGCTGCGAGATGCACAGAAGACGGTGGCAGCTGCTGAAAAGAAGGGCAGCGGTGAGTTTGTCGACAAGCAAGAAGATAGGCAGCTGCCTGTGCTTGGGAAGGAGCAGCTGCCTGGTTTTGGCAATTGCCTTCACAGCGCCCAGAAGCCCGGTGCTCTGCTGCTTTGTTTTTCCCAGTCAGTCAATTGCACACTAGTGAAGCTGAGCCAGGCTCTTCAGCTTTGCTGCTTTTGAGCATCTGTGCTCCACTTATGCTCTGTGACATCTCTGGAGGTTGTTTGCCTCGGCCAGGCTGGCAAGTGCCCGCTAGTACCTAGAGCTGGGCAGGAGAGGGCAGAGAGCACTTCCATCTGACAGCAGGTTGCAGATTGCCTCGGAAAGAGCCGTGTCCTTGGAATGTGCAGCAAATCCTCTTTCTTTGCAAACCGCGGTTAGTGTGCAGTGCAGGTACGCTCTCCCCTTGCCAAATGGAGTGGGAAAGCTTTTCGCTAAGCTAGAGATGACTAGAGAAGCAGAAGCGCGGCTCCGGAGCTATCCGGAGGAAAGTGCCGCTTCCCGGCGTCTTTCGGCTTGAAGCGGCGCTCCGGAGCGCTGCGCTGCCGCTCTACTGAGCTGTGCGCGAATTAGCCGCTTCTTCGCCTCCGAGAAGCAGAGATCGCGGTTGCTTGGAAGAGGCGAAGAACGAAGCCGCAAAGAAGCGGGCTTGTGTGCCAAGCCTTCAGACTGCTGGAGGACGGTGACTGCCGCTCTCCTGCCTCTTGAATTCACTCTCGGCAAGCGAATGGAAAGCGTTCCAGGACAACTTGCCTGGGTTTTGACTTGGTCCTGATGCGTCCCACCTTGGCAAGTCTTGCTCGTCGCCAGAGGCTCCGAGATGCACAGAAGACGGTGGCAGCTGCTGAAAAGAAGGGCAGCGGTGAGTTTGTCGACAAGCAAGAACATAGGCAGCTGCCTGTGCTTGGGAAGGAGCAGCTGCCTGGTTTTGGCAATTGCCTTCACAGCGCCCAGAAGCCCGGTGCTCTGCTGCTTTGTTTTTCGCAGTCAGTCAATTGCACATTAGTGAAGCTGAGCCAGGCTCTTCAGCTTTGCTGCTTTTGAGCATCTGTGCTCCACTTATGCTCTGTGACATCTCTGGATGTTGTTTGCCTCGCCCAGGCTGGCAAGTGCCCGCTAGTACCTAGAGCTGGGCAGGAGAGGGCAGAGAGCACTTCCATCTGACAGCAGGTTGCAGATTGCCTCGGAAAGAGCCGTGTCCTTGGAATGTGCAGCAAATCCTCTTTCTTTGCAAACCGCGGTTAGTGTGCAGTGCAGGTACGCTCTCCCCTTGCCAAATGGAGTGGGAAAGCTTTTCGCTAAGCTAGAGATGACTAGAGAAGCAGAAGCGCGGCTCCGGAGCTATCCGGAGGAAAGTGCCGCTTCCCGGCGTCTTTCGGCTTGAAGCGGCGCTCCGGAGCGCTGCGCTGCCGCTCTACTGAGCTGTGCGCGAATTAGCCGCTTCTTCGCCTCCGAGAAGCAGAGATCGCGGTTGCTTGGAAGAGGCGAAGAACGAAGCCGCAAAGAAGCGGGCTTGTGTGCCAAGCCTTCCGACTGCTGGAGGACGGTGGCTGCCGCTCTCCTGCCTCTTGAATTCACTCTCGGCAAGCGAATGGAAAGCGTTCCAGGACAACTTGCCTGGGTTTTGACTTGGTCCTGATGCGTCCCACCTTGGCAAGTCTTGCTCGTCGCCAGAGGCTGCGAGATGCACAGAAGACGGTGGCAGCTGCTGAAAAGAAGGGCAGCGGTGAGTTTGTCGACAAGCAAGAACATAGGCAGCTGCCTGTGCTTGGGAAGGAGCAGCTGCCTGGTTTTGGCAATTGCCTTCACAGCGCCCAGAAGCCCGGTGCTCTGCTGCTTTGTTTTTCGCAGTCAGTCAATTGCACACTAGTGAAGCTGAGCCAGGCTCTTCAGCTTTGCTGCTTTTGAGCATCTGTGCTCCACTTAGGCTCTGTGACATCTCTGGAGGTTGTTTGCCTCGCCCAGGCTGGCAAGTGCCCGCTAGTACCTAGAGCTGGGCAGGAGAGGGCAGAGAGCACTTCCATCTGACAGCAGGTTGCAGATTGCCTCGGAAAGAGCCGTGTCCTTGGAATGTGCAGCAAATCCTCTTTCTTTGCAAACCGCGGTTAGTGTGCAGTGCAGGTACGCTCTCCCCTTGCCAAATGGAGTGGGAAAGCTTTTCGCTAAGCTAGAGATGACTAGAGAAGCAGAAGCGCGGCTCCGGAGCTATCCGGAGGAAAGTGCCGCTTCCCGGCGTCTTTCGGCTTGAAGCGGCGCTCCGGAGCGCTGCGCTGCCGCTCTACTGAGCTGTGCGCGAATTAGCCGCTTCTTCGCCTCCGAGAAGCAGAGATCGCGGTTGCTTGGAAGAGGCGAAGAACGAAGCCGCAAAGAAGCGGGCTTGTGTGCCAAGCCTTCCGACTGCTGGAGCACGGTGACTGCCGCTCTCCTGCCTCTTGAATTCACTCTCGGCAAGCGAATGGAAAGCGTTCCAGGACAACTTGCCTGGGTTTTGACTTGGTCCTGATGCGTCCCACCTTGGCAAGTCTTGCTCGTCGCCAGAGGCTCCGAGATGCACAGAAGACGGTGGCAGCTGCTGAAAAGAAGGGCAGCGGTGAGTTTGTCGACAAGCAAGAACATAGGCAGCTGCCTGTGCTTGGGAAGGAGCAGCTGCCTGGTTTTGGCAATTGCCTTCACAGCGCCCAGAAGCCCGGTGCTCCGCTGCTTTGTTTTTCGCAGTCAGTCAATTGCACACTAGTGAAGCTGAGCCAGGCTCTTCAGCTTTGCTGCTTTTGAGCATCTGTGCTCCACTTATGCTCTGTGACATCTCTGGATGTTGTTTGCCTCGCCCAGGCTGGCAAGTGCCCGCTAGTACCTAGAGCTGGGCAGGAGAGGGCAGAGAGCACTTCCATCTGACAGCAGGTTGCAGATTGCCTCGGAAAGAGCCGTGTCCTTGGAATGTGCAGCAAATCCTCTTTCTTTGCAAACCGCGGTTAGTGTGCAGTGCAGGTACGCTCTCCCCTTGCCAAATGGAGTGGGAAAGCTTTTCGCTAAGCTAGAGATGACTAGAGAAGCAGAAGCGCGGCTCCGGAGCTATCCGGAGGAAAGTGCCGCTTCCCGGCGTCTTTCGGCTTGAAGCGGCGCTCCGGAGCGCTGCGCTGCCGCTCTACTGAGCTGTGCGCGAATTAGCCGCTTCTTCGCCTCCGAGAAGCAGAGATCGCGGTTGCTTGGAAGAGGCGAAGAACGAAGACGCAAAGAAGCGGGCTTGTGTGCCAAGCCTTCCGACTGCTGGAGGACGGTGGCTGCCGCTCTCCTGCCTCTTGAATTCACTCTCGGCAAGCGAATGGAAAGCGTTCCAGGACAACTTGCCTGGGTTTTGACTTGGTCCTGATGCGTCCCACCTTGGCAAGTCTTGCTCGTCGCCAGAGGCTGCGAGATGCACAGAAGACGGTGGCAGCTGCTGAAAAGAAGGGCAGCGGTGAGTTTGTCGACAAGCAAGAACATAGGCAGCTGCCTGTGCTTGGGAAGGAGCAGCTGCCTGGTTTTGGCAATTGCCTTCACAGCGCCCAGAAGCCCGGTGCTCTGCTGCTTTGTTTTTCGCAGTCAGTCAATTGCACACTAGTGAAGCTGAGCCAGGCTCTTCAGCTTTGCTGCTTTTGAGCATCTGTGCTCCACTTAGGCTCTGTGACATCTCTGGAGGTGGTTTGCCTCGGCCAGGCTGGCAAGTGCCCGCTAGTACCTAGAGCTGGGCAGGAGAGGGCAGAGAGCACTTCCATCTGACAGCAGGTTGCAGATTGCCTCGGAAAGAGCCGTGTCCTTGGAATGTGCAGCAAATCCTCTTTCTTTGCAAACCGCGGTTAGTGTGCAGTGCAGGTACGCTCTCCCCTTGCCAACTGGAGTGGGAAAGCTTTTCGCTAAGCTAGAGATGACTAGAGAAGCAGAAGCGCGGCTCCGGAGCTATCCGGAGGAAAGTGCCGCTTCCCGGCGTCTTTCGGGTTGAAGCGGCGCTCCGGAGCGCTCCGCTGCCGCTCTACTGAGCTGTGCGCGAATTAGCCGCTTCTTCGCCTCCGAGAAGCAGAGATCGCGGTTGCTTGGAAGAGGCGAAGAACGAAGCCGCAAAGAAGCGGGCTTGTGTGCCAAGCCTTCCGACTGCTGGAGGACGGTGGCTGCCGCTCTCCTGCCTCTTGAATTCACTCTCGGCAAGCGAATGGAAAGCGTTCCAGGACAACTTGCCTGGGTTTTGACTTGGTCCTGATGCGTCCCACCTTGGCAAGTCTTGCTCGTCGCCAGAGGCTGCGAGATGCACAGAAGACGGTGGCAGCTGCTGAAAAGAAGGGCAGCGGTGAGTTTGTCGACAAGCAAGAACATAGGCAGCTGCCTGTGCTTGGGAAGGAGCAGCTGCCTGGTTTTGGCAATTGCCTTCACAGCGCCCAGAAGCCCGGTGCTCCGCTGCTTTGTTTTTCGCAGTCAGTCAATTGCACACTAGTGAAGCTGAGCCAGGCTCTTCAGCTTTGCTGCTTTTGAGCATCTGTGCTCCACTTATGCTCTGTGACATCTCTGGAGGTTGTTTGCCTCGCCCAGGCTGGCAAGTGCCCGCTAGTACCTAGAGCTGGGCAGGAGAGGGCAGAGAGCACTTCCATCTGACAGCAGGTTGCAGATTGCCTCGGAAAGAGCCGTGTCCTTGGAATGTGCAGCAAATCCTCTTTCTTTGCAAACCGCGGTTAGTGTGCAGTGCAGGTACGCTCTCCCCTTGCCAACTGGAGTGGGAAAGCTTTTCGCTAAGCTAGAGATGACTAGAGAAGCAGAAGCGCGGCTCCGGAGCTATCCGGAGGAAAGTGCCGCTTCCCGGCGTCTTTCGGCTTGAAGCGGCGCTCCGGAGCGCTGCGCTGCCGCTCTACTGAGCTGTGCGCGAATTAGCCGCTTCTTCGCCTCCGAGAAGCAGAGATCGCGGTTGCTTGGAAGAGGCGAAGAACGAAGCCGCAAAGAAGCGGGCTTGTGTGCCAAGCCTTCCGACTGCTGGAGGACGGTGGCTGCCGCTCTCCTGCCTCTTGAATTCACTCTCGGCAAGCGAATGGAAAGCGTTCCAGGACAACTTGCCTGGGTTTTGACTTGGTCCTGATGCGTCCCACCTTGGCAAGTCTTGCTCGTCGCCAGAGGCTCCGAGATGCACAGAAGACGGTGGCAGCTGCTGAAAAGAAGGGCAGCGGTGAGTTTGTCGACAAGCAAGAACATAGGCAGCTGCCTGTGCTTGGGAAGGAGCAGCTGCCTGGTTTTGGCAATTGCCTTCACAGCGCCCAGAAGCCCGGTGCTCTGCTGCTTTGTTTTTCGCAGTCAGTCAATTGCACATTAGTGAAGCTGAGCCAGGCTCTTCAGCTTTGCTGCTTTTGAGCATCTGTGCTCCACTTATGCTCTGTGACATCTCTGGAGGTTGTTTGCCTCGCCCAGGCTGGCAAGTGCCCGCTAGTACCTAGAGCTGGGCAGGAGAGGGCAGAGAGCACTTCCATCTGACAGCAGGTTGCAGATTGCCTCGGAAAGAGCCGTGTCCTTGGAATGTGCAGCAAATCCTCTTTCTTTGCAAACCGCGGTTAGTGTGCAGTGCAGGTACGCTCTCCCCTTGCCAAATGGAGTGGGAAAGCTTTTCGCTAAGCTAGAGATGACTAGAGAAGCAGAAGCGCGGCTCCGGAGCTATCCGGAGGAAAGTGCCGCTTCCCGGCGTCTTTCGGCTTGAAGCGGCGCTCCGGAGCGCTGCGCTGCCGCTCTACTGAGCTGTGCGCGAATTAGCCGCTTCTTCGCCTCCGAGAAGCAGAGATCGCGGTTGCTTGGAAGAGGCGAAGAACGAAGCCGCAAAGAAGCGGGCTTGTGTGCCAAGCCTTCAGACTGCTGGAGGACGGTGACTGCCGCTCTCCTGCCTCTTGAATTCACTCTCGGCAAGCGAATGGAAAGCGTTCCAGGACAACTTGCCTGGGTTTTGACTTGGTCCTGATGCGTCCCACCTTGGCAAGTCTTGCTCGTCGCCAGAGGCTGCGAGATGCACAGAAGACGGTGGCAGCTGCTGAAAAGAAGGGCAGCGGTGAGTTTGTCGACAAGCAAGAACATAGGCAGCTGCCTGTGCTTGGGAAGGAGCAGCTGCCTGGTTTTGGCAATTGCCTTCACAGCGCCCAGAAGCCCGGTGCTCTGCTGCTTTGTTTTTCGCAGTCAGTCAATTGCACATTAGTGAAGCTGAGCCAGGCTCTTCAGCTTTGCTGCTTTTGAGCATCTGTGCTCCACTTATGCTCTGTGACATCTCTGGAGGTTGTTTGCCTCGCCCAGGCTGGCAAGTGCCCGCTAGTACCTAGAGCTGGGCAGGAGAGGGCAGAGAGCACTTCCATCTGACAGCAGGTTGCAGATTGCCTCGGAAAGAGCCGTGTCCTTGGAATGTGCAGCAAATCCTCTTTCTTTGCAAACCGCGGTTAGTGTGCAGTGCAGGTACGCTCTCCCCTTGCCAAATGGAGTGGGAAAGCTTTTCGCTAAGCTAGAGATGACTAGAGAAGCAGAAGCGCGGCTCCGGAGCTATCCGGAGGAAAGTGCCGCTTCCCGGCGTCTTTCGGCTTGAAGCGGCGCTCCGGAGCGCTGCGCTGCCGCTCTACTGAGCTGTGCGCGAATTAGCCGCTTCTTCGCCTCCGAGAAGCAGAGATCGCGGTTGCTTGGAAGAGGCGAAGAACGAAGCCGCAAAGAAGCGGGCTTGTGTGCCAAGCCTTCCGACTGCTGGAGGACGGTGGCTGCCGCTCTCCTGCCTCTTGAATTCACTCTCGGCAAGCGAATGGAAAGCGTTCCAGGACAACTTGCCTGGGTTTTGACTTGGTCCTGATGCGTCCCACCTTGGCAAGTCTTGCTCGTCGCCAGAGGCTCCGAGATGCACAGAAGACGGTGGCAGCTGCTGAAAAGAAGGGCAGCGGTGAGTTTGTCGACAAGCAAGAACATAGGCAGCTGCCTGTGCTTGGGAAGGAGCAGCTGCCTGGTTTTGGCAATTGCCTTCACAGCGCCCAGAAGCCCGGTGCTCTGCTGCTTTGTTTTTCGCAGTCAGTCAATTGCACACTAGTGAAGCTGAGCCAGGCTCTTCAGCTTTGCTGCTTTTGAGCATCTGTGCTCCACTTATGCTCTGTGACATCTCTGGAGGTTGTTTGCCTCGCCCAGGCTGGCAAGTGCCCGCTAGTACCTAGAGCTGGGCAGGAGAGGGCAGAGAGCACTTCCATCTGACAGCAGGTTGCAGATTGCCTCGGAAAGAGCCGTGTCCTTGGAATGTGCAGCAAATCCTCTTTCTTTGCAAACCGCGGTTAGTGTGCAGTGCAGGTACGCTCTCCCCTTGCCAACTGGAGTGGGAAAGCTTTTCGCTAAGCTAGAGATGACTAGAGAAGCAGAAGCGCGGCTCCGGAGCTATCCGGAGGAAAGTGCCGCTTCCCGGCGTCTTTCGGCTTGAAGCGGCGCTCCGGAGCGCTGCGCTGCCGCTCTACTGAGCTGTGCGCGAATTAGCCGCTTCTTCGCCTCCGAGAAGCAGAGATCGCGGTTGCTTGGAAGAGGCGAAGAACGAAGCCGCAAAGAAGCGGGCTTGTGTGCCAAGCCTTCCGACTGCTGGAGGACGGTGACTGCCGCTCTCCTGCCTCTTGAATTCACTCTCGGCAAGCGAATGGAAAGCGTTCCAGGACAACTTGCCTGGGTTTTGACTTGGTCCTGATGCGTCCCACCTTGGCAAGTCTTGCTCGTCGCCAGAGGCTCCGAGATGCACAGAAGACGGTGGCAGCTGCTGAAAAGAAGGGCAGCGGTGAGTTTGTCGACAAGCAAGAACATAGGCAGCTGCCTGTGCTTGGGAAGGAGCAGCTGCCTGGTTTTGGCAATTGCCTTCACAGCGCCCAGAAGCCCGGTGCTCTGCTGCTTTGTTTTTCGCAGTCAGTCAATTGCACACTAGTGAAGCTGAGCCAGGCTCTTCAGCTTTGCTGCTTTTGAGCATCTGTGCTCCACTTATGCTCTGTGACATCTCTGGATGTTGTTTGCCTCGCCCAGGCTGGCAAGTGCCCGCTAGTACCTAGAGCTGGGCAGGAGAGGGCAGAGAGCACTTCCATCTGACAGCAGGTTGCAGATTGCCTCGGAAAGAGCCGTGTCCTTGGAATGTGCAGCAAATCCTCTTTCTTTGCAAACCGCGGTTAGTGTGCAGTGCAGGTACGCTCTCCCCTTGCCAACTGGAGTGGGAAAGCTTTTCGCTAAGCTAGAGATGACTAGAGAAGCAGAAGCGCGGCTCCGGAGCTATCCGGAGGAAAGTGCCGCTTCCCGGCGTCTTTCGGCTTGAAGCGGCGCTCCGGAGCGCTGCGCTGCCGCTCTACTGAGCTGTGCGCGAATTAGCCGCTTCTTCGCCTCCGAGAAGCAGAGATCGCGGTTGCTTGGAAGAGGCGAAGAACGAAGCCGCAAAGAAGCGGGCTTGTGTGCCAAGCCTTCAGACTGCTGGAGGACGGTGACTGCCGCTCTCCTGCCTCTTGAATTCACTCTCGGCAAGCGAATGGAAAGCGTTCCAGGACAACTTGCCTGGGTTTTGACTTGGTCCTGATGCGTCCCACCTTGGCAAGTCTTGCTCGTCGCCAGAGGCTCCGAGATGCACAGAAGACGGTGGCAGCTGCTGAAAAGAAGGGCAGCGGTGAGTTTGTCGACAAGCAAGAACATAGGCAGCTGCCTGTGCTTGGGAAGGAGCAGCTGCCTGGTTTTGGCAATTGCCTTCACAGCGCCCAGAAGCCCGGTGCTCCGCTGCTTTGTTTTTCACAGTCAGTCAATTGCACACTAGTGAAGCTGAGCCAGGCTCTTCAGCTTTGCTGCTTTTGAGCATCTGTGCTCCACTTATGCTCTGTGACATCTCTGGATGTTGTTTGCCTCGGCCAGGCTGGCAAGTGCCCGCTAGTACCTAGAGCTGGGCAGGAGAGGGCAGAGAGCACTTCCATCTGACAGCAGGTTGCAGATTGCCTCGGAAAGAGCCGTGTCCTTGGAATGTGCAGCAAATCCTCTTTCTTTGCAAACCGCGGTTAGTGTGCAGTGCAGGTACGCTCTCCCCTTGCCAACTGGAGTGGGAAAGCTTTTCGCTAAGCTAGAGATGACTAGAGAAGCAGAAGCGCGGCTCCGGAGCTATCCGGAGGAAAGTGCCGCTTCCCGGCGTCTTTCGGCTTGAAGCGGCGCTCCGGAGCGCTGCGCTGCCGCTCTACTGAGCTGTGCGCGAATTAGCCGCTTCTTCGCCTCCGAGAAGCAGAGATCGCGGTTGCTTGGAAGAGGCGAAGAACGAAGCCGCAAAGAAGCGGGCTTGTGTGCCAAGCCTTCCGACTGCTGGAGGACGGTGGCTGCCGCTCTCCTGCCTCTTGAATTCACTCTCGGCAAGCGAATGGAAAGCGTTCCAGGACAACTTGCCTGGGTTTTGACTTGGTCCTGATGCGTCCCACCTTGGCAAGTCTTGCTCGTCGCCAGAGGCTCCGAGATGCACAGAAGACGGTGGCAGCTGCTGAAAAGAAGGGCAGCGGTGAGTTTGTCGACAAGCAAGAACATAGGCAGCTGCCTGTGCTTGGGAAGGAGCAGCTGCCTGGTTTTGGCAATTGCCTTCACAGCGCCCAGAAGCCCGGTGCTCTGCTGCTTTGTTTTTCGCAGTCAGTCAATTGCACACTAGTGAAGCTGAGCCAGGCTCTTCAGCTTTGCTGCTTTTGAGCATCTGTGCTCCACTTATGCTCTGTGACATCTCTGGAGGTTGTTTGCCTCGCCCAGGCTGGCAAGTGCCCGCTAGTACCTAGAGCTGGGCAGGAGAGGGCAGAGAGCACTTCCATCTGACAGCAGGTTGCAGATTGCCTCGGAAAGAGCCGTGTCCTTGGAATGTGCAGCAAATCCTCTTTCTTTGCAAACCGCGGTTAGTGTGCAGTGCAGGTACGCTCTCCCCTTGCCAACTGGAGTGGGAAAGCTTTTCGCTAAGCTAGAGATGACTAGAGAAGCAGAAGCGCGGCTCCGGAGCTATCCGGAGGAAAGTGCCGCTTCCCGGCGTCTTTCGGCTTGAAGCGGCGCTCCGGAGCGCTGCGCTGCCGCTCTACTGAGCTGTGCGCGAATTAGCCGCTTCTTCGCCTCCGAGAAGCAGAGATCGCGGTTGCTTGGAAGAGGCGAAGAACGAAGCCGCAAAGAAGCGGGCTTGTGTGCCAAGCCTTCCGACTGCTGGAGGACGGTGGCTGCCGCTCTCCTGCCTCTTGAATTCACTCTCGGCAAGCGAATGGAAAGCGTTCCAGGACAACTTGCCTGGGTTTTGACTTGGTCCTGATGCGTCCCACCTTGGCAAGTCTTGCTCGTCGCCAGAGGCTGCGAGATGCACAGAAGACGGTGGCAGCTGCTGAAAAGAAGGGCAGCGGTGAGTTTGTCGACAAGCAAGAACATAGGCAGCTGCCTGTGCTTGGGAAGGAGCAGCTGCCTGGTTTTGGCAATTGCCTTCACAGCGCCCAGAAGCCCGGTGCTCTGCTGCTTTGTTTTTCGCAGTCAGTCAATTGCACACTAGTGAAGCTGAGCCAGGCTCTTCAGCTTTGCTGCTTTTGAGCATCTGTGCTCCACTTATGCTCTGTGACATCTCTCGAGGTTGTTTGCCTCGGCCAGGCTGGCAAGTGCCCGCTAGTACCTAGAGCTGGGCAGGAGAGGGCAGAGAGCACTTCCATCTGACAGCAGGTTGCAGATTGCCTCGGAAAGAGCCGTGTCCTTGGAATGTGCAGCAAATCCTCTTTCTTTGCAAACCGCGGTTAGTGTGCAGTGCAGGTACGCTCTCCCCTTGCCAACTGGAGTGGGAAAGCTTTTCGCTAAGCTAGAGATGACTAGAGAAGCAGAAGCGCGGCTCCGGAGCTATCCGGAGGAAAGTGCCGCTTCCCGGCGTCTTTCGGCTTGAAGCGGCGCTCCGGAGCGCTGCGCTGCCGCTCTACTGAGCTGTGCGCGAATTAGCCGCTTCTTCGCCTCCGAGAAGCAGAGATCGCGGTTGCTTGGAAGAGGCGAAGAACGAAGCCGCAAAGAAGCGGGCTTGTGTGCCAAGCCTTCAGACTGCTGGAGGACGGTGACTGCCGCTCTCCTGCCTCTTGAATTCACTCTCGGCAAGCGAATGGAAAGCGTTCCAGGACAACTTGCCTGGGTTTTGACTTGGTCCTGATGCGTCCCACCTTGGCAAGTCTTGCTCGTCGCCAGAGGCTCCGAGATGCACAGAAGACGGTGGCAGCTGCTGAAAAGAAGGGCAGCGGTGAGTTTGTCGACAAGCAAGAACATAGGCAGCTGCCTGTGCTTGGGAAGGAGCAGCTGCCTGGTTTTGGCAATTGCCTTCACAGCGCCCAGAAGCCCGGTGCTCTGCTGCTTTGTTTTTCGCAGTCAGTCAATTGCACACTAGTGAAGCTGAGCCAGGCTCTTCAGCTTTGCTGCTTTTGAGCATCTGTGCTCCACTTATGCTCTGTGACATCTCTGGAGGTTGTTTGCCTCGCCCAGGCTGGCAAGTGCCCGCTAGTACCTAGAGCTGGGCAGGAGAGGGCAGAGAGCACTTCCATCTGACAGCAGGTTGCAGATTGCCTCGGAAAGAGCCGTGTCCTTGGAATGTGCAGCAAATCCTCTTTCTTTGCAAACCGCGGTTAGTGTGCAGTGCAGGTACGCTCTCCCCTTGCCAACTGGAGTGGGAAAGCTTTTCGCTAAGCTAGAGATGACTAGAGAAGCAGAAGCGCGGCTCCGGAGCTATCCGGAGGAAAGTGCCGCTTCCCGGCGTCTTTCGGCTTGAAGCGGCGCTCCGGAGCGCTGCGCTGCCGCTCTACTGAGCTGTGCGCGAATTAGCCGCTTCTTCGCCTCCGAGAAGCAGAGATCGCGGTTGCTTGGAAGAGGCGAAGAACGAAGCCGCAAAGAAGCGGGCTTGTGTGCCAAGCCTTCCGACTGCTGGAGGACGGTGGCTGCCGCTCTCCTGCCTCTTGAATTCACTCTCGGCAAGCGAATGGAAAGCGTTCCAGGACAACTTGCCTGGGTTTTGACTTGGTCCTGATGCGTCCCACCTTGGCAAGTCTTGCTCGTCGCCAGAGGCTGCGAGATGCACAGAAGACGGTGGCAGCTGCTGAAAAGAAGGGCAGCGGTGAGTTTGTCGACAAGCAAGAACATAGGCAGCTGCCTGTGCTTGGGAAGGAGCAGCTGCCTGGTTTTGGCAATTGCCTTCACAGCGCCCAGAAGCCCGGTGCTCTGCTGCTTTGTTTTTCGCAGTCAGTCAATTGCACACTAGTGAAGCTGAGCCAGGCTCTTCAGCTTTGCTGCTTTTGAGCATCTGTGCTCCACTTATGCTCTGTGACATCTCTGGAGGTGGTTTGCCTCGCCCAGGCTGGCAAGTGCCCGCTAGTACCTAGAGCTGGGCAGGAGAGGGCAGAGAGCACTTCCATCTGACAGCAGGTTGCAGATTGCCTCGGAAAGAGCCGTGTCCTTGGAATGTGCAGCAAATCCTCTTTCTTTGCAAACCGCGGTTAGTGTGCAGTGCAGGTACGCTCTCCCCTTGCCAACTGGAGTGGGAAAGCTTTTCGCTAAGCTAGAGATGACTAGAGAAGCAGAAGCGCGGCTCCGGAGCTATCCGGAGGAAAGTGCCGCTTCCCGGCGTCTTTCGGCTTGAAGCGGCGCTCCGGAGCGCTCCGCTGGCGCTCTACTGAGCTGTGCGCGAATTAGCCGCTTCTTCGCCTCCGAGAAGCAGAGATCGCGGTTGCTTGGAAGAGGCGAAGAACGAAGCCGCAAAGAAGCGGGCTTGTGTGCCAAGCCTTCCGACTGCTGGAGGATGGTGACTGCCGCTCTCCTGCCTCTTGAATTCACTCTCGGCAAGCGAATGGAAAGCGTTCCAGGACAACTTGCCTGGGTTTTGACTTGGTCCTGATGCGTCCCACCTTGGCAAGTCTTGCTCGTCGCCAGAGGCTGCGAGATGCACAGAAGACGGTGGCAGCTGCTGAAAAGAAGGGCAGCGGTGAGTTTGTCGACAAGCAAGAACATAGGCAGCTGCCTGTGCTTGGGAAGGAGCAGCTGCCTGGTTTTGGCAATTGCCTTCACAGCGCCCAGAAGCCCGGTGCTCCGCTGCTTTGTTTTTCGCAGTCAGTCAATTGCACACTAGTGAAGCTGAGCCAGGCTCTTCAGCTTTGCTGCTTTTGAGCATCTGTGCTCCACTTATGCTCTGTGACATCTCTGGAGGTGGTTTGCCTCGCCCAGGCTGGCAAGTGCCCGCTAGTACCTAGAGCTGGGCAGGAGAGGGCAGAGAGCACTTCCATCTGACAGCAGGTTGCAGATTGCCTCGGAAAGAGCCGTGTCCTTGGAATGTGCAGCAAATCCTCTTTCTTTGCAAACCGCGGTTAGTGTGCAGTGCAGGTACGCTCTCCCCTTGCCAAATGGAGTGGGAAAGCTTTTCGCTAAGCTAGAGATGACTAGAGAAGCAGAAGCGCGGCTCCGGAGCTATCCGGAGGAAAGTGCCGCTTCCCGGCGTCTTTCGGCTTGAAGCGGCGCTCCGGAGCGCTGCGCTGCCGCTCTACTGAGCTGTGCGCGAATTAGCCGCTTCTTCGCCTCCGAGAAGCAGAGATCGCGGTTGCTTGGAAGAGGCGAAGCCGCAAAGAAGCGGGCTTGTGTGCCAAGCCTTCCGACTGCTGGAGGACGGTGACTGCCGCTCTCCTGCCTCTTGAATTCACTCTCGGCAAGCGAATGGAAAGCGTTCCAGGACAACTTGCCTGGGTTTTGACTTGGTCCTGATGCGTCCCACCTTGGCAAGTCTTGCTCGTCGCCAGAGGCTGCGAGATGCACAGAAGACGGTGGCAGCTGCTGAAAAGAAGGGCAGCGGTGAGTTTGTCGACAAGCAAGAACATAGGCAGCTGCCTGTGCTTGGGAAGGAGCAGCTGCCTGGTTTTGGCAATTGCCTTCACAGCGCCCAGAAGCCCGGTGCTCTGCTGCTTTGTTTTTCGCAGTCAGTCAATTGCACATTAGTGAAGCTGAGCCAGGCTCTTCAGCTTTGCTGCTTTTGAGCATCTGTGCTCCACTTATGCTCTGTGACATCTCTGGAGGTTGTTTGCCTCGCCCAGGCTGGCAAGTGCCCGCTAGTACCTAGAGCTGGGCAGGAGAGGGCAGAGAGCACTTCCATCTGACAGCAGGTTGCAGATTGCCTCGGAAAGAGCCGTGTCCTTGGAATGTGCAGCAAATCCTCTTTCTTTGCAAACCGCGGTTAGTGTGCAGTGCAGGTACGCTCTCCCCTTGCCAACTGGAGTGGGAAAGCTTTTCGCTAAGCTAGAGATGACTAGAGAAGCAGAAGCGCGGCTCCGGAGCTATCCGGAGGAAAGTGCCGCTTCCCGGCGTCTTTCGGCTTGAAGCGGCGCTCCGGAGCGCTGCGCTGCCGCTCTACTGAGCTGTGCGCGAATTAGCCGCTTCTTCGCCTCCGAGAAGCAGAGATCGCGGTTGCTTGGAAGAGGCGAAGAACGAAGCCGCAAAGAAGCGGGCTTGTGTGCCAAGCCTTCCGACTGCTGGAGGACGGTGGCTGCCGCTCTCCTGCCTCTTGAATTCACTCTCGGCAAGCGAATGGAAAGCGTTCCAGGACAACTTGCCTGGGTTTTGACTTGGTCCTGATGCGTCCCACCTTGGCAAGTCTTGCTCGTCGCCAGAGGCTGCGAGATGCACAGAAGACGGTGGCAGCTGCTGAAAAGAAGGGCAGCGGTGAGTTTGTCGACAAGCAAGAACATAGGCAGCTGCCTGTGCTTGGGAAGGAGCAGCTGCCTGGTTTTGGCAATTGCCTTCACAGCGCCCAGAAGCCCGGTGCTCTGCTGCTTTGTTTTTCGCAGTCAGTCAATTGCACACTAGTGAAGCTGAGCCAGGCTCTTCAGCTTTGCTGCTTTTGAGCATCTGTGCTCCACTTATGCTCTGTGACATCTCTGGAGGTGGTTTGCCTCGCCCAGGCTGGCAAGTGCCCGCTAGTACCTAGAGCTGGGCAGGAGAGGGCAGAGAGCACTTCCATCTGACAGCAGGTTGCAGATTGCCTCGGAAAGAGCCGTGTCCTTGGAATGTGCAGCAAATCCTCTTTCTTTGCAAACCGCGGTTAGTGTGCAGTGCAGGTACGCTCTCCCCTTGCCAACTGGAGTGGGAAAGCTTTTCGCTAAGCTAGAGATGACTAGAGAAGCAGAAGCGCGGCTCCGGAGCTATCCGGAGGAAAGTGCCGCTTCCCGGCGTCTTTCGGCTTGAAGCGGCGCTCCGGAGCGCTCCGCTGCCGCTCTACTGAGCTGTGCGCGAATTAGCCGCTTCTTCGCCTCCGAGAAGCAGAGATCGCGGTTGCTTGGAAGAGGCGAAGAACGAAGCCGCAAAGAAGCGGGCTTGTGTGCCAAGCCTTCCGACTGCTGGAGGACGGTGACTGCCGCTCTCCTGCCTCTTGAATTCACTCTCGGCAAGCGAATGGAAAGCGTTCCAGGACAACTTGCCTGGGTTTTGACTTGGTCCTGATGCGTCCCACCTTGGCAAGTCTTGCTCGTCGCCAGAGGCTGCGAGATGCACAGAAGACGGTGGCAGCTGCTGAAAAGAAGGGCAGCGGTGAGTTTGTCGACAAGCAAGAACATAGGCAGCTGCCTGTGCTTGGGAAGGAGCAGCTGCCTGGTTTTGGCAATTGCCTTCACAGCGCCCAGAAGCCCGGTGCTCCGCTGCTTTGTTTTTCGCAGTCAGTCAATTGCACACTAGTGAAGCTGAGCCAGGCTCTTCAGCTTTGCTGCTTTTGAGCATCTGTGCTCCACTTATGCTCTGTGACATCTCTGGAGGTGGTTTGCCTCGCCCAGGCTGGCAAGTGCCCGCTAGTACCTAGAGCTGGGCAGGAGAGGGCAGAGAGCACTTCCATCTGACAGCAGGTTGCAGATTGCCTCGGAAAGAGCCGTGTCCTTGGAATGTGCAGCAAATCCTCTTTCTTTGCAAACCGCGGTTAGTGTGCAGTGCAGGTACGCTCTCCCCTTGCCAAATGGAGTGGGAAAGCTTTTCGCTAAGCTAGAGATGACTAGAGAAGCAGAAGCGCGGCTCCGGAGCTATCCGGAGGAAAGTGCCGCTTCCCGGCGTCTTTCGGCTTGAAGCGGCGCTCCGGAGCGCTGCGCTGCCGCTCTACTGAGCTGTGCGCGAATTAGCCGCTTCTTCGCCTCCGAGAAGCAGAGATCGCGGTTGCTTGGAAGAGGCGAAGCCGCAAAGAAGCGGGCTTGTGTGCCAAGCCTTCCGACTGCTGGAGGACGGTGACTGCCGCTCTCCTGCCTCTTGAATTCACTCTCGGCAAGCGAATGGAAAGCGTTCCAGGACAACTTGCCTGGGTTTTGACTTGGTCCTGATGCGTCCCACCTTGGCAAGTCTTGCTCGTCGCCAGAGGCTGCGAGATGCACAGAAGACGGTGGCAGCTGCTGAAAAGAAGGGCAGCGGTGAGTTTGTCGACAAGCAAGAACATAGGCAGCTGCCTGTGCTTGGGAAGGAGCAGCTGCCTGGTTTTGGCAATTGCCTTCACAGCGCCCAGAAGCCCGGTGCTCTGCTGCTTTGTTTTTCGCAGTCAGTCAATTGCACATTAGTGAAGCTGAGCCAGGCTCTTCAGCTTTGCTGCTTTTGAGCATCAGTGCTCCACTTATGCTCTGTGACATCTCTGGAGGTTGTTTGCCTCGCCCAGGCTGGCAAGTGCCCGCTAGTACCTAGAGCTGGGCAGGAGAGGGCAGAGAGCACTTCCATCTGACAGCAGGTTGCAGATTGCCTCGGAAAGAGCCGTGTCCTTGGAATGTGCAGCAAATCCTCTTTCTTTGCAAACCGCGGTTAGTGTGCAGTGCAGGTACGCTCTCCCCTTGCCAACTGGAGTGGGAAAGCTTTTCGCTAAGCTAGAGATGACTAGAGAAGCAGAAGCGCGGCTCCGGAGCTATCCGGAGGAAAGTGCCGCTTCCCGGCGTCTTTCGGCTTGAAGCGGCGCTCCGGAGCGCTGCGCTGCCGCTCTACTGAGCTGTGCGCGAATTAGCCGCTTCTTCGCCTCCGAGAAGCAGAGATCGCGGTTGCTTGGAAGAGGCGAAGAACGAAGCCGCAAAGAAGCGGGCTTGTGTGCCAAGCCTTCCGACTGCTGGAGGACGGTGGCTGCCGCTCTCCTGCCTCTTGAATTCACTCTCGGCAAGCGAATGGAAAGCGTTCCAGGACAACTTGCCTGGGTTTTGACTTGGTCCTGATGCGTCCCACCTTGGCAAGTCTTGCTCGTCGCCAGAGGCTCCGAGATGCACAGAAGACGGTGGCAGCTGCTGAAAAGAAGGGCAGCGGTGAGTTTGTCGACAAGCAAGAACATAGGCAGCTGCCTGTGCTTGGGAAGGAGCAGCTGCCTGGTTTTGGCAATTGCCTTCACAGCGCCCAGAAGCCCGGTGCTCTGCTGCTTTGTTTTTCGCAGTCAGTCAATTGCACACTAGTGAAGCTGAGCCAGGCTCTTCAGCTTTGCTGCTTTTGAGCATCTGTGCTCCACTTATGCTCTTTGACATCTCTGGAGGTGGTTTGCCTCGCCCAGGCTGGCAAGTGCCCGCTAGTACCTAGAGCTGGGCAGGAGAGGGCAGAGAGCACTTCCATCTGACAGCAGGTTGCAGATTGCCTCGGAAAGAGCCGTGTCCTTGGAATGTGCAGCAAATCCTCTTTCTTTGCAAACCGCGGTTAGTGTGCAGTGCAGGTACGCTCTCCCCTTGCCAACTGGAGTGGGAAAGCTTTTCGCTAAGCTAGAGATGACTAGAGAAGCAGAAGCGCGGCTCCGGAGCTATCCGGAGGAAAGTGCCGCTTCCCGGCGTCTTTCGGCTTGAAGCGGCGCTCCGGAGCGCTGCGCTGCCGCTCTACTGAGCTGTGCGCGAATTAGCCGCTTCTTCGCCTCCGAGAAGCAGAGATCGCGGTTGCTTGGAAGAGGCGAAGAACGAAGCCGCAAAGAAGCGGGCTTGTGTGCCAAGCCTTCCGACTGCTGGAGGACGGTGGCTGCCGCTCTCCTGCCTCTTGAATTCACTCTCGGCAAGCGAATGGAAAGCGTTGCAGGACAACTTGCCTGGGTTTTGACTTGGTCCTGATGCGTCCCACCTTGGCAAGTCATGCTCGTCGCCAGAGGCTGCGAGATGCACAGAAGACGGTGGCAGCTGCTGAAAAGAAGGGCAGCGGTGAGTTTGTCGACAAGCAAGAACATAGGCAGCTGCCTGTGCTTGGGAAGGAGCAGCTGCCTGGTTTTGGCAATTGCCTTCACAGCGCCCAGAAGCCCGGTGCTCTGCTGCTTTGTTTTTCGCAGTCAGTCAATTGCACACTAGTGAAGCTGAGCCAGGCTCTTCAGCTTTGCTGCTTTTGAGCATCTGTGCTCCACTTATGCTCTGTGACATCTCTGGAGGTGGTTTGCCTCGGCCAGGCTGGCAAGTGCCCGCTAGTACCTAGAGCTGGGCAGGAGAGGGCAGAGAGCACTTCCATCTGACAGCAGGTTGCAGATTGCCTCGGAAAGAGCCGTGTCCTTGGAATGTGCAGCAAATCCTCTTTCTTTGCAAACCGCGGTTAGTGTGCAGTGCAGGTACGCTCTCCCCTTGCCAACTGGAGTGGGAAAGCTTTTCGCTAAGCTAGAGATGACTAGAGAAGCAGAAGCGCGGCTCCGGAGCTATCCGGAGGAAAGTGCCGCTTCCCGGCGTCTTTCGGGTTGAAGCGGCGCTCCGGAGCGCTCCGCTGCCGCTCTACTGAGCTGTGCGCGAATTAGCCGCTTCTTCGCCTCCGAGAAGCAGAGATCGCGGTTGCTTGGAAGAGGCGAAGAACGAAGCCGCAAAGAAGCGGGCTTGTGTGCCAAGCCTTCAGACTGCTGGACGGTGGCTGCCGCTCTCCTGCCTGTTGAATTCACTCTCGGCAAGCGAATGGAAAGCGTTCCAGGACAACTTGCCTGGGTTTTGACTTGGTCCTGATGCGTCCCACCTTGGCAAGTCTTGCTCGTCGCCAGAGGCTCCGAGATGCACAGAAGACGGTGGCAGCTGCTGAAAAGAAGGGCAGCGGTGAGTTTGTCGACAAGCAAGAACTTAGGCAGCTGCCTGTGCTTGGGAAGGAGCAGCTGCCTGGTTTTGGCAATTGCCTTCACAGCGCCCAGAAGCCCGGTGCTCTGCTGCTTTGTTTTTCGCAGTCAGTCAATTGCACACTAGTGAAGCTGAGCCAGGCTCTTCAGCTTTGCTGCTTTTGAGCATCTGTGCTCCACTTATGCTCTGTGACATCTCTGGAGGTTGTTTGCCTCGCCCAGGCTGGCAAGTGCCCGCTAGTACCTTGAGCTGGGCAGGAGAGGGCAGAGAGCACTTCCATCTGACAGCAGGTTGCAGATTGCCTCGGAAAGAGCCGTGTCCTTGGAATGTGCAGCAAATCCTCTTTCTTTGCAAACCGCGGTTAGTGTGCAGTGCAGGTACGCTCCCCCCTTGCCAAATGGAGTGGGAAAGCTTTTCGCTAAGATAGAGACGACTAGAGAAGCAGAAGCGCGGCTCCGGAGCTGTCCGGAGGAAAGTGCCGCTTCCCGGCGTCTTTCGGCTTGAAGCGGCGCTCCGGAGCGCTGCGCTGCCGCTCTACTGAGCTGTGCGCGAATTAGCCGCTTCTTCGCCTCCGAGAGGCAGAGATCGCGGTTGCTTGGAAGAGGCGAAGAACGAAGCCGCAAAGAAGCGGGCTTGTGTGCCAAGCCTTCCGACTGCTGGAGGACGGTGGCTGCCGCTCTCCTGCCTGTTGAATTCACTCTCGGCAAGCGAATGGAAAGCGTTCCAGGACAACTTGCCTGCGTTTTACTTGGTCCTGATGCGTCCCACCTTGGCAAGTCTTGCTCGTCGCCAGAGGCTCCGAGATGCACAGAAGACGGTGGCAGCTGCTGAAAAGAAGGGCAGCGGTGAGTTTGTCGACAAGCAAGAACATAGGCAGCTGCCTGTGCTTGGGAAGGAGCAGCTGCCTGGTTTTGGCAATTGCCTTCACAGCGCCCAGAAGCCCGGTGCTCTGCTGCTTTGTTTTTCGCAGTCAGTCAATTGCACACTAGTGAAGCTGAGCCAGGCTCTTCAGCTTTGCTGCTTTTGAGCATCTGTGCTCCACTTAGGCTCTGTGACATCTCTGGAGGTGGTTTGCCTCGGCCAGGCTGGCAAGTGCCCGCTAGTAGCTAGAGCTGGGCAGGAGAGGGCAGAGAGCACTTCCATCTGACAGCAGGTTGCAGATTGCCTCGGAAAGAGCCGTGTCCTTGGAATGTGCAGCAAATCCTCTTTCTTTGCAAACCGCGGTTAGTGTGCAGTGCAGGTACGCTCTCCCCTTGCCAAATGGAGTGGGAAAGCTTTTCGCTAAGCTAGAGATGACTAGAGAAGCAGAAGCGCGGCTCCGGAGCTATCCGGAGGAAAGTGCCGCTTCCCGGCGTCTTTCGGCTTGAAGCGGCGCTCCGGAGCGCTGCGCTGCCGCTCTACTGAGCTGTGCGCGAATTAGCCGCTTCTTCGCCTCCGAGAGGCAGAGATCGCGGTTGCTTGGAAGAGGCGAAGAACGAAGCCGCAAAGAAGCGGGCTTGTGTGCCAAGCCTTCCGACTGCTGGAGGACGGTGGCTGCCGCTCTCCTGCCTGTTGAATTCACTCTCGGCAAGCGAATGGAAAGCGTTCCAGGACAACTTGCCTGCGTTTTGACTTGGTCCTGATGCGTCCCACCTTGGCAAGTCTTGCTCGTCGCCAGAGGCTCCGAGATGCACAGAAGACGGTGGCAGCTGCTGAAAAGAAGGGCAGCGGTGAGTTTGTCGACAAGCAAGAACATAGGCAGCTGCCTGTGCTTGGGAAGGAGCAGCTGCCTGGTTTTGGCAATTGCCTTCACAGCGCCCAGAAGCCCGGTGCTCTGCTGCTTTGTTTTTCGCAGTCAGTCAATTGCACACTAGTGAAGCTGAGCCAGGCTCTTCAGCTTTGCTGCTTTTGAGCATCTGTGCTCCACTTATGCTCTGTGACATCTCTCGAGGTGGTTTGCCTCGCCCAGGCTGGCAAGTGCCCGCTAGTAGCTAGAGCTGGGCAGGAGAGGGCAGAGAGCACTTCCATCTGACAGCAGGTTGCAGATTGCCTCGGAAAGAGCCGTGTCCTTGGAATGTGCAGCAAATCCTCTTTCTTTGCAAACCGCGGTTAGTGTGCAGTGCAGGTACGCTCTCCCCTTGCCAAATGGAGTGGGAAAGCTTTTCGCTAAGATAGAGACGACTAGAGAAGCAGAAGCGCGGCTCCGGAGCTGTCCGGAGGAAAGTGCCGCTTCCCGGCGTCTTTCGGCTTGAAGCGGCGCTCCGGAGCGCTGCGCTGCCGCTCTACTGAGCTGTGCGCGAATTAGCCGCTTCTTCGCCTCCGAGAGGCAGAGATCGCGGTTGCTTGGAAGAGGCGAAGAACGAAGCCGCAAAGAAGCGGGCTTGTGTGCCAAGCCTTCCGACTGCTGGAGGACGGTGGCTGCCGCTCTCCTGCCTGTTGAATTCACTCTCGGCAAGCGAATGGAAAGCGTTCCAGGACAACTTGCCTGGGTTTTGACTTGGTCCTGATGCGTCCCACCTTGGCAAGTCTTGCTCGTCGCCAGAGGCTCCGAGATGCACAGAAGACGGTGGCAGCTGCTGAAAAGAAGGGCAGCGGTGAGTTTGTCGACAAGCAAGAACATAGGCAGCTGCCTGTGCTTGGGAAGGAGCAGCTGCCTGGTTTTGGCAATTGCCTTCACAGCGCCCAGAAGCCCGGTGCTCTGCTGCTTTGTTTTTCGCAGTCAGTCAATTGCACACTAGTGAAGCTGAGCCAGGCTCTTCAGCTTTGCTGCTTTTGAGCATCTGTGCTCCACTTATGCTCTGTGACCTCTCTGGGGGTGGTTTGCCTCGCCCAGGCTGGCAAGTGCCCGCTAGTACCTAGAGCTGGGCAGGAGAGGGCAGAGAGCACTTCCATCTGACAGCAGGTTGCAGATTGCCTCGGAAAGAGCCGTGTCCTTGGAATGTGCAGCAAATCCTCTTTCTTTGCAAACCGCGGTTAGTGTGCAGTGCAGGTACGCTCTCCCCTTGCCAAATGGAGTGGGAAAGCTTTTCGCTAAGATAGAGACGACTAGAGAGGCAGAAGCGCGGCTCCGGAGCTATCCGGAGGAAAGTGCCGCTTCCCGGCGTCTTTCGGCTTGAAGCGGCGCTCCGGAGCGCTGCGCTGCCGCTCTACTGAGCTGTGCGCGAATTAGCCGCTTCTTCGCCTCCGAGAGGCAGAGATCGCGGTTGCTTGGAAGAGGCGAAGAACGAAGCCGCAAAGAAGCGGCCTTGTGTGCCAAGCCTTCCGACTGCTGGAGGACGGTGGCTGCCGCTCTCCTGCCTCTTGAATTCACTCTCGGCAAGTGAATGGAAAGCGTTCCAGGACAACTTGCCTGGGTTTTGACTTGGTCCTGATGCGTCCCACCTTGGCAAGTCTTGCTCGTCGCCAGAGGCTCCGAGATGCACAGAAGACGGTGGCAGCTGCTGAAAAGAAGGGCAGCGGTGAGTTTGTCGACAAGCAAGAACATAGGCAGCTGCCTGTGCTTGGGAAGGAGCAGCTGCCTGGTTTTGGCAATTGCCTTCACAGCGCCCAGAAGCCCGGTGCTCTGCTGCTTTGTTTTTCGCAGTCAGTCAATTGCACACTAGTGAAGCTGAGCCAGGCTCTTCAGCTTTGCTGCTTTTGAGCATCTGTGCTCCACTTATGCTCTGTGACATCTCTGGAGGTTGTTTGCCTCGCCCAGGCTGGCAAGTGCCCGCTAGTAGCTAGAGCTGGGCAGGAGAGGGCAGAGAGCACTTCCATCTGACAGCAGGTTGCAGATTGCCTCGGAAAGAGCCGTGTCCTTGGAATGTGCAGCAAATCCTCTTTCTTTGCAAACCGCGGTTAGTGTGCAGTGCAGGTACGCTCTCCCCTTGCCAAATGGAGTGGGAAAGCTTTTCGCTAAGATAGAGATGACTAGAGAAGCAGAAGCGCGGCTCCGGAGCTATCCGGAGGAAAGTGCCGCTTCCCGGCGTCTTTCGGCTTGAAGCGGCGCTCCGGAGCGCTGCGCTGCCGCTCTACTGAGCTGTGCGCGAATTAGCCGCTTCTTCGCCTCCGAGAGGCAGAGATCGCGGTTGCTTGGAAGAGGCGAAGAACGAAGCCGCAAAGAAGCGGCCTTGTGTGCCAAGCCTTCCGACTGCTGGAGGACGGTGGCTGCCGCTCTCCTGCCTGTTGAATTCACTCTCGGCAAGCGAATGGAAAGCGTTCCAGGACAACTTGCCTGCGTTTTGACTTGGTCCTGATGCGTCCCACCTTGGCAAGTCTTGCTCGTCGCCAGAGGCTCCGAGATGCACAGAAGACGGTGGCAGCTGCTGAAAAGAAGGGCAGCGGTGAGTTTGTCGACAAGCAAGAACATAGGCAGCTGCCTGTGCTTGGGAAGGAGCAGCTGCCTGGTTTGGGCAATTGCCTTCACAGCGCCCAGAAGCCCGGTGCTCTGCTGCTTTGTTTTTCGCAGTCAGTCAATTGCACACTAGTGAAGCTGAGCCAGGCTCTTCAGCTTTGCTGCTTTTGAGCATCTGTGCTCCACTTATGCTCTGTGACATCTCTGGAGGTTGTTTGCCTCGCCCAGGCTGGCAAGTGCCCGCTAGTACCTAGAGCTGGGCAGGAGAGGGCAGAGAGCACTTCCATCTGACAGCAGGTTGCAGATTGCCTCGGAAAGAGCCGTGTCCTTGGAATGTGCAGCAAATCCTCTTTCTTTGCAAACCGCGGTTAGTGTGCAGTGCAGGTACGCTCTCCCCTTGCCAAATGGAGTGGGAAAGCTTTTCGCTAAGATAGAGATGACTAGAGAAGCAGAAGCGCGGCTCCGGAGCTATCCGGAGGAAAGTGCCGCTTCCCGGCGTCTTTCGGCTTGAAGCGGCGCTCCGGAGCGCTCCGCTGCCGCTCTACTGAGCTGTGCGCGAATTAGCCGCTTCTTCGCCTCCGAGAGGCAGAGATCGCGGTTGCTTGGAAGAGGCGAAGAACGAAGCCGCAAAGAAGCGGGCTTGTGTGCCAAGCCTTCCGACTGCTGGAGGACGGTGGCTGCCGCTCTCCTGCCTGTTGAATTCACTCTCGGCAAGCGAATGGAAAGCGTTCCAGGACAACTTGCCTGGGTTTTGACTTGGTCCTGATGCGTCCCACCTTGGCAAGTCTTGCTCGTCGCCAGAGGCTCCGAGATGCACAGAAGACGGTGGCAGCTGCTGAAAAGAAGGGCAGCGGTGAGTTTGTCGACAAGCAAGAACTTAGGCAGCTGCCTGTGCTTGGGAAGGAGCAGCTGCCTGGTTTTGGCAATTGCCTTCACAGCGCCCAGAAGCCCGGTGCTCTGCTGCTTTGTTTTTCGCAGTCAGTCAATTGCACACTAGTGAAGCTGAGCCAGGCTCTTCAGCTTTGCTGCTTTTGAGCATCTGTGCTCCACTTATGCTCTGTGACATCTCTGGAGGTTGTTTGCCTCGGCCAGGCTGGCAAGTGCCCGCTAGTACCTAGAGCTGGGCAGGAGAGGGCAGAGAGCACTTCCATCTGACAGCAGGTTGCAGATTGCCTCGGAAAGAGCCGTGTCCTTGGAATGTGCAGCAAATCCTCTTTCTTTGCAAACCGCGGTTAGTGTGCAGTGCAGGTACGCTCCCCCCTTGCCAAATGGAGTGGGAAAGTTTTTCGCTAAGATAGAGACGACTAGAGAAGCAGAAGCGCGGCTCCGGAGCTGTCCGGAGGAAAGTGCCGCTTCCCGGCGTCTTTCGGCTTGAAGCGGCGCTCCGGAGCGCTGCGCTGCCGCTCTACTGAGCTGTGCGCGAATTAGCCGCTTCTTCGCCTCCGAGAGGCAGAGATCGCGGTTGCTTGGAAGAGGCGAAGAACGAAGCCGCAAAGAAGCGGGCTTGTGTGCCAAGCCTTCCGACTGCTGGAGGACGGTGGCTGCCGCTCTCCTGCCTGTTGAATTCACTCTCGGCAAGCGAATGGAAAGCGTTCCAGGACAACTTGCCTGGGTTTTGACTTGGTCCTGATGCGTCCCACCTTGGCAAGTCTTGCTCGTCGCCAGAGGCTCCGAGATGCACAGAAGACGGTGGCAGCTGCTGAAAAGAAGGGCAGCGGTGAGTTTGTCGACAAGCAAGAACATAGGCAGCTGCCTGTGCTTGGGAAGGAGCAGCTGCCTGGTTTTGGCAATTGCCTTCACAGCGCCCAGAAGCCCGGTGCTCTGCTGCTTTGTTTTTCGCAGTCAGTCAATTGCACACTAGTGAAGCTGAGCCAGGCTCTTCAGCTTTGCTGCTTTTGAGCATCTGTGCTCCACTTATGCTCTGTGACATCTCTCGAGGTGGTTTGCCTCGCCCAGGCTGGCAAGTGCCCGCTAGTAGCTAGAGCTGGGCAGGAGAGGGCAGAGAGCACTTCCATCTGACAGCAGGTTGCAGATTGCCTCGGAAAGAGCCGTGTCCTTGGAATGTGCAGCAAATCCTCTTTCTTTGCAAACCGCGGTTAGTGTGCAGTGCAGGTACGCTCTCCCCTTGCCAAATGGAGTGGGAAAGCTTTTCGCTAAGATAGAGACGACTAGAGAAGCAGAAGCGCGGCTCCGGAGCTGTCCGGAGGAAAGTGCCGCTTCCCGGCGTCTTTCGGCTTGAAGCGGCGCTCCGGAGCGCTGCGCTGCCGCTCTACTGAGCTGTGCGCGAATTAGCCGCTTCTTCGCCTCCGAGAGGCAGAGATCGCGGTTGCTTGGAAGAGGCGAAGAACGAAGCCGCAAAGAAGCGGGCTTGTGTGCCAAGCCTTCCGACTGCTGGAGGACGGTGGCTGCCGCTCTCCTGCCTGTTGAATTCACTCTCGGCAAGCGAATGGAAAGCGTTCCAGGACAACTTGCCTGGGTTTTGACTTGGTCCTGATGCGTCCCACCTTGGCAAGTCTTGCTCGTCGCCAGAGGCTCCGAGATGCACAGAAGACGGTGGCAGCTGCTGAAAAGAAGGGCAGCGGTGAGTTTGTCGACAAGCAAGAACATAGGCAGCTGCCTGTGCTTGGGAAGGAGCAGCTGCCTGGTTTTGGCAATTGCCTTCACAGCGCCCAGAAGCCCGGTGCTCTGCTGCTTTGTTTTTCGCAGTCAGTCAATTGCACACTAGTGAAGCTGAGCCAGGCTCTTCAGCTTTGCTGCTTTTGAGCATCTGTGCTCCACTTATGCTCTGTGACCTCTCTGGGGGTGGTTTGCCTCGCCCAGGCTGGCAAGTGCCCGCTAGTACCTAGAGCTGGGCAGGAGAGGGCAGAGAGCACTTCCATCTGACAGCAGGTTGCAGATTGCCTCGGAAAGAGCCGTGTCCTTGGAATGTGCAGCAAATCCTCTTTCTTTGCAAACCGCGGTTAGTGTGCAGTGCAGGTACGCTCTCCCCTTGCCAAATGGAGTGGGAAAGCTTTTCGCTAAGATAGAGACGACTAGAGAGGCAGAAGCGCGGCTCCGGAGCTATCCGGAGGAAAGTGCCGCTTCCCGGCGTCTTTCGGCTTGAAGCGGCGCTCCGGAGCGCTGCGCTGCCGCTCTACTGAGCTGTGCGCGAATTAGCCGCTTCTTCGCCTCCGAGAGGCAGAGATCGCGGTTGCTTGGAAGAGGCGAAGAACGAAGCCGCAAAGAAGCGGCCTTGTGTGCCAAGCCTTCCGACTGCTGGAGGACGGTGGCTGCCGCTCTCCTGCCTGTTGAATTCACTCTCGGCAAGCGAATGGAAAGCGTTCCAGGACAACTTGCCTGGGTTTTGACTTGGTCCTGATGCGTCCCACCTTGGCAAGTCTTGCTCGTCGCCAGAGGCTCCGAGATGCACAGAAGACGGTGGCAGCTGCTGAAAAGAAGGGCAGCGGTGAGTTTGTCGACAAGCAAGAACATAGGCAGCTGCCTGTGCTTGGGAAGGAGCAGCTGCCTGGTTTTGGCAATTGCCTTCACAGCGCCCAGAAGCCCGGTGCTCTGCTGCTTTGTTTTTCGCAGTCAGTCAATTGCACACTAGTGAAGCTGAGCCAGGCTCTTCAGCTTTGCTGCTTTTGAGCATCTGTGCTCCACTTATGCTCTGTGACATCTCTGGAGGTTGTTTGCCTCGCCCAGGCTGGCAAGTGCCCGCTAGTAGCTAGAGCTGGGCAGGAGAGGGCAGAGAGCACTTCCATCTGACAGCAGGTTGCAGATTGCCTCGGAAAGAGCCGTGTCCTTGGAATGTGCAGCAAATCCTCTTTCTTTGCAAACCGCGGTTAGTGTGCAGTGCAGGTACGCTCTCCCCTTGCCAAATGGAGTGGGAAAGCTTTTCGCTAAGCTAGAGATGACTAGAGAAGCAGAAGCGCGGCTCCGGAGCTATCCGGAGGAAAGTGCCGCTTCCCGGCGTCTTTCGGCTTGAAGCGGCGCTCCGGAGCGCTGCGCTGCCGCTCTACTGAGCTGTGCGCGAATTAGCCGCTTCTTCGCCTCCGAGAGGCAGAGATCGCGGTTGCTTGGAAGAGGCGAAGAACGAAGCCGCAAAGAAGCGGGCTTGTGTGCCAAGCCTTCCGACTGCTGGAGGACGGTGGCTGCCGCTCTCCTGCCTGTTGAATTCACTCTCGGCAAGCGAATGGAAAGCGTTCCAGGACAACTTGCCTGCGTTTTGACTTGGTCCTGATGCGTCCCACCTTGGCAAGTCTTGCTCGTCGCCAGAGGCTCCGAGATGCACAGAAGACGGTGGCAGCTGCTGAAAAGAAGGGCAGCGGTGAGTTTGTCGACAAGCAAGAACATAGGCAGCTGCCTGTGCTTGGGAAGGAGCAGCTGCCTGGTTTGGGCAATTGCCTTCACAGCGCCCAGAAGCCCGGTGCTCTGCTGCTTTGTTTTTCGCAGTCAGTCAATTGCACACTAGTGAAGCTGAGCCAGGCTCTTCAGCTTTGCTGCTTTTGAGCATCTGTGCTCCACTTATGCTCTGTGACATCTCTGGAGGTTGTTTGCCTCGGCCAGGCTGGCAAGTGCCCGCTAGTACCTAGAGCTGGGCAGGAGAGGGCAGAGAGCACTTCCATCTGACAGCAGGTTGCAGATTGCCTCGGAAAGAGCCGTGTCCTTGGAATGTGCAGCAAATCCTCTTTCTTTGCAAACCGCGGTTAGTGTGCAGTGCAGGTACGCTCTCCCCTTGCCAAATGGAGTGGGAAAGCTTTTCGCTAAGATAGAGATGACTAGAGAAGCAGAAGCGCGGCTCCGGAGCTATCCGGAGGAAAGTGCCGCTTCCCGGCGTCTTTCGGCTTGAAGCGGCGCTCCGGAGCGCTCCGCTGCCGCTCTACTGAGCTGTGCGCGAATTAGCCGCTTCTTCGCCTCCGAGAGGCAGAGATCGCGGTTGCTTGGAAGAGGCGAAGAACGAAGCCGCAAAGAAGCGGGCTTGTGTGCCAAGCCTTCCGACTGCTGGAGGACGGTGGCTGCCGCTCTCCTGCCTGTTGAATTCACTCTCGGCAAGCGAATGGAAAGCGTTCCAGGACAACTTGCCTGGGTTTTGACTTGGTCCTGATGCGTCCCACCTTGGCAAGTCTTGCTCGTCGCCAGAGGCTCCGAGATGCACAGAAGACGGTGGCAGCTGCTGAAAAGAAGGGCAGCGGTGAGTTTGTCGACAAGCAAGAACTTAGGCAGCTGCCTGTGCTTGGGAAGGAGCAGCTGCCTGGTTTTGGCAATTGCCTTCACAGCGCCCAGAAGCCCGGTGCTCTGCTGCTTTGTTTTTCGCAGTCAGTCAATTGCACACTAGTGAAGCTGAGCCAGGCTCTTCAGCTTTGCTGCTTTTGAGCATCTGTGCTCCACTTATGCTCTGTGACATCTCTGGAGGTTGTTTGCCTCGGCCAGGCTGGCAAGTGCCCGCTAGTACCTAGAGCTGGGCAGGAGAGGGCAGAGAGCACTTCCATCTGACAGCAGGTTGCAGATTGCCTCGGAAAGAGCCGTGTCCTTGGAATGTGCAGCAAATCCTCTTTCTTTGCAAACCGCGGTTAGTGTGCAGTGCAGGTACGCTCCCCCCTTGCCAAATGGAGTGGGAAAGCTTTTCGCTAAGATAGAGACGACTAGAGAAGCAGAAGCGCGGCTCCGGAGCTGTCCGGAGGAAAGTGCCGCTTCCCGGCGTCTTTCGGCTTGAAGCGGCGCTCCGGAGCGCTGCGCTGCCGCTCTACTGAGCTGTGCGCGAATTAGCCGCTTCTTCGCCTCCGAGAGGCAGAGATCGCGGTTGCTTGGAAGAGGCGAAGAACGAAGCCGCAAAGAAGCGGGCTTGTGTGCCAAGCCTTCCGACTGCTGGAGGACGGTGGCTGCCGCTCTCCTGCCTGTTGAATTCACTCTCGGCAAGCGAATGGAAAGCGTTCCAGGACAACTTGCCTGCGTTTTGACTTGGTCCTGATGCGTCCCACCTTGGCAAGTCTTGCTCGTCGCCAGAGGCTCCGAGATGCACAGAAGACGGTGGCAGCTGCTGAAAAGAAGGGCAGCGGTGAGTTTGTCGACAAGCAAGAACATAGGCAGCTGCCTGTGCTTGGGAAGGAGCAGCTGCCTGGTTTTGGCAATTGCCTTCACAGCGCCCAGAAGCCCGGTGCTCTGCTGCTTTGTTTTTCGCAGTCAGTCAATTGCACACTAGTGAAGCTGAGCCAGGCTCTTCAGCTTTGCTGCTTTTGAGCATCTGTGCTCCACTTATGCTCTGTGACATCTCTCGAGGTGGTTTGCCTCGCCCAGGCTGGCAAGTGCCCGCTAGTAGCTAGAGCTGGGCAGGAGAGGGCAGAGAGCACTTCCATCTGACAGCAGGTTGCAGATTGCCTCGGAAAGAGCCGTGTCCTTGGAATGTGCAGCAAATCCTCTTTCTTTGCAAACCGCGGTTAGTGTGCAGTGCAGGTACGCTCTCCCCTTGCCAAATGGAGTGGGAAAGCTTTTCGCTAAGATAGAGACGACTAGAGAAGCAGAAGCGCGGCTCCGGAGCTGTCCGGAGGAAAGTGCCGCTTCCCGGCGTCTTTCGGCTTGAAGCGGCGCTCCGGAGCGCTGCGCTGCCGCTCTACTGAGCTGTGCGCGAATTAGCCGCTTCTTCGCCTCCGAGAGGCAGAGATCGCGGTTGCTTGGAAGAGGCGAAGAACGAAGCCGCAAAGAAGCGGGCTTGTGTGCCAAGCCTTCCGACTGCTGGAGGACGGTGGCTGCCGCTCTCCTGCCTGTTGAATTCACTCTCGGCAAGCGAATGGAAAGCGTTCCAGGACAACTTGCCTGGGTTTTGACTTGGTCCTGATGCGTCCCACCTTGGCAAGTCTTGCTCGTCGCCAGAGGCTCCGAGATGCACAGAAGACGGTGGCAGCTGCTGAAAAGAAGGGCAGCGGTGAGTTTGTCGACAAGCAAGAACATAGGCAGCTGCCTGTGCTTGGGAAGGAGCAGCTGCCTGGTTTTGGCAATTGCCTTCACAGCGCCCAGAAGCCCGGTGCTCTGCTGCTTTGTTTTTCGCAGTCAGTCAATTGCACACTAGTGAAGCTGAGCCAGGCTCTTCAGCTTTGCTGCTTTTGAGCATCTGTGCTCCACTTATGCTCTGTGACCTCTCTGGGGGTGGTTTGCCTCGCCCAGGCTGGCAAGTGCCCGCTAGTACCTAGAGCTGGGCAGGAGAGGGCAGAGAGCACTTCCATCTGACAGCAGGTTGCAGATTGCCTCGGAAAGAGCCGTGTCCTTGGAATGTGCAGCAAATCCTCTTTCTTTGCAAACCGCGGTTAGTGTGCAGTGCAGGTACGCTCTCCCCTTGCCAAATGGAGTGGGAAAGCTTTTCGCTAAGATAGAGACGACTAGAGAGGCAGAAGCGCGGCTCCGGAGCTATCCGGAGGAAAGTGCCGCTTCCCGGCGTCTTTCGGCTTGAAGCGGCGCTCCGGAGCGCTGCGCTGCCGCTCTACTGAGCTGTGCGCGAATTAGCCGCTTCTTCGCCTCCGAGAGGCAGAGATCGCGGTTGCTTGGAAGAGGCGAAGAACGAAGCCGCAAAGAAGCGGCCTTGTGTGCCAAGCCTTCCGACTGCTGGAGGACGGTGGCTGCCGCTCTCCTGCCTCTTGAATTCACTCTCGGCAAGTGAATGGAAAGCGTTCCAGGACAACTTGCCTGGGTTTTGACTTGGTCCTGATGCGTCCCACCTTGGCAAGTCTTGCTCGTCGCCAGAGGCTCCGAGATGCACAGAAGACGGTGGCAGCTGCTGAAAAGAAGGGCAGCGGTGAGTTTGTCGACAAGCAAGAACATAGGCAGCTGCCTGTGCTTGGGAAGGAGCAGCTGCCTGGTTTTGGCAATTGCCTTCACAGCGCCCAGAAGCCCGGTGCTCTGCTGCTTTGTTTTTCGCAGTCAGTCAATTGCACACTAGTGAAGCTGAGCCAGGCTCTTCAGCTTTGCTGCTTTTGAGCATCTGTGCTCCACTTATGCTCTGTGACATCTCTGGAGGTTGTTTGCCTCGCCCAGGCTGGCAAGTGCCCGCTAGTAGCTAGAGCTGGGCAGGAGAGGGCAGAGAGCACTTCCATCTGACAGCAGGTTGCAGATTGCCTCGGAAAGAGCCGTGTCCTTGGAATGTGCAGCAAATCCTCTTTCTTTGCAAACCGCGGTTAGTGTGCAGTGCAGGTACGCTCTCCCCTTGCCAAATGGAGTGGGAAAGCTTTTCGCTAAGCTAGAGATGACTACAGAAGCAGAAGCGCGGCTCCGGAGCTATCCGGAGGAAAGTGCCGCTTCCCGGCGTCTTTCGGCTTGAAGCGGCGCTCCGGAGCGCTGCGCTGCCGCTCTACTGAGCTGTGCGCGAATTAGCCGCTTCTTCGCCTCCGAGAGGCAGAGATCGCGGTTGCTTGGAAGAGGCGAAGAACGAAGCCGCAAAGAAGCGGGCTTGTGTGCCAAGCCTTCCGACTGCTGGAGGACGGTGGCTGCCGCTCTCCTGCCTGTTGAATTCACTCTCGGCAAGCGAATGGAAAGCGTTCCAGGACAACTTGCCTGCGTTTTGACTTGGTCCTGATGCGTCCCACCTTGGCAAGTCTTGCTCGTCGCCAGAGGCTCCGAGATGCACAGAAGACGGTGGCAGCTGCTGAAAAGAAGGGCAGCGGTGAGTTTGTCGACAAGCAAGAACATAGGCAGCTGCCTGTGCTTGGGAAGGAGCAGCTGCCTGGTTTGGGCAATTGCCTTCACAGCGCCCAGAAGCCCGGTGCTCTGCTGCTTTGTTTTTCCCAGTCAGTCAATTGCACACTAGTGAAGCTGAGCCAGGCTCTTCAGCTTTGCTGCTTTTGAGCATCTGTGCTCCACTTATGCTCTGTGACATCTCTGGAGGTTGTTTGCCTCGGCCAGGCTGGCAAGTGCCCGCTAGTACCTAGAGCTGGGCAGGAGAGGGCAGAGAGCACTTCCATCTGACAGCAGGTTGCAGATTGCCTCGGAAAGAGCCGTGTCCTTGGAATGTGCAGCAAATCCTCTTTCTTTGCAAACCGCGGTTAGTGTGCAGTGCAGGTACGCTCCCCCCTTGCCAAATGGAGTGGGAAAGCTTTTCGCTAAGATAGAGACGACTAGAGAAGCAGAAGCGCGGCTCCGGAGCTGTCCGGAGGAAAGTGCCGCTTCCCGGCGTCTTTCGGCTTGAAGCGGCGCTCCGGAGCGCTGCGCTGCCGCTCTACTGAGCTGTGCGCGAATTAGCCGCTTCTTCGCCTCCGAGAGGCAGAGATCGCGGTTGCTTGGAAGAGGCGAAGAACGAAGCCGCAAAGAAGCGGGCTTGTGTGCCAAGCCTTCCGACTGCTGGAGGACGGTGGCTGCCGCTCTCCTGCCTGTTGAATTCACTCTCGGCAAGCGAATGGAAAGCGTTCCAGGACAACTTGCCTGCGTTTTGACTTGGTCCTGATGCGTCCCACCTTGGCAAGTCTTGCTCGTCGCCAGAGGCTCCGAGATGCACAGAAGACGGTGGCAGCTGCTGAAAAGAAGGGCAGCGGTGAGTTTGTCGACAAGCAAGAACATAGGCAGCTGCCTGTGCTTGGGAAGGAGCAGCTGCCTGGTTTTGGCAATTGCCTTCACAGCGCCCAGAAGCCCGGTGCTCTGCTGCTTTGTTTTTCGCAGTCAGTCAATTGCACACTAGTGAAGCTGAGCCAGGCTCTTCAGCTTTGCTGCTTTTGAGCATCTGTGCTCCACTTATGCTCTGTGACATCTCTCGAGGTGGTTTGCCTCGCCCAGGCTGGCAAGTGCCCGCTAGTAGCTAGAGCTGGGCAGGAGAGGGCAGAGAGCACTTCCATCTGACAGCAGGTTGCAGATTGCCTCGGAAAGAGCCGTGTCCTTGGAATGTGCAGCAAATCCTCTTTCTTTGCAAACCGCGGTTAGTGTGCAGTGCAGGTACGCTCTCCCCTTGCCAAATGGAGTGGGAAAGCTTTTCGCTAAGATAGAGACGACTAGAGAAGCAGAAGCGCGGCTCCGGAGCTGTCCGGAGGAAAGTGCCGCTTCCCGGCGTCTTTCGGCTTGAAGCGGCGCTCCGGAGCGCTGCGCTGCCGCTCTACTGAGCTGTGCGCGAATTAGCCGCTTCTTCGCCTCCGAGAGGCAGAGATCGCGGTTGCTTGGAAGAGGCGAAGAACGAAGCCGCAAAGAAGCGGGCTTGTGTGCCAAGCCTTCCGACTGCTGGAGGACGGTGGCTGCCGCTCTCCTGCCTGTTGAATTCACTCTCGGCAAGCGAATGGAAAGCGTTCCAGGACAACTTGCCTGGGTTTTGACTTGGTCCTGATGCGTCCCACCTTGGCAAGTCTTGCTCGTCGCCAGAGGCTCCGAGATGCACAGAAGACGGTGGCAGCTGCTGAAAAGAAGGGCAGCGGTGAGTTTGTCGACAAGCAAGAACATAGGCAGCTGCCTGTGCTTGGGAAGGAGCAGCTGCCTGGTTTTGGCAATTGCCTTCACAGCGCCCAGAAGCCCGGTGCTCTGCTGCTTTGTTTTTCGCAGTCAGTCAATTGCACACTAGTGAAGCTGAGCCAGGCTCTTCAGCTTTGCTGCTTTTGAGCATCTGTGCTCCACTTATGCTCTGTGACCTCTCTGGGGGTGGTTTGCCTCGCCCAGGCTGGCAAGTGCCCGCTAGTACCTAGAGCTGGGCAGGAGAGGGCAGAGAGCACTTCCATCTGACAGCAGGTTGCAGATTGCCTCGGAAAGAGCCGTGTCCTTGGAATGTGCAGCAAATCCTCTTTCTTTGCAAACCGCGGTTAGTGTGCAGTGCAGGTACGCTCTCCCCTTGCCAAATGGAGTGGGAAAGCTTTTCGCTAAGATAGAGACGACTAGAGAGGCAGAAGCGCGGCTCCGGAGCTATCCGGAGGAAAGTGCCGCTTCCCGGCGTCTTTCGGCTTGAAGCGGCGCTCCGGAGCGCTGCGCTGCCGCTCTACTGAGCTGTGCGCGAATTAGCCGCTTCTTCGCCTCCGAGAGGCAGAGATCGCGGTTGCTTGGAAGAGGCGAAGAACGAAGCCGCAAAGAAGCGGCCTTGTGTGCCAAGCCTTCCGACTGCTGGAGGACGGTGGCTGCCGCTCTCCTGCCTCTTGAATTCACTCTCGGCAAGTGAATGGAAAGCGTTCCAGGACAACTTGCCTGGGTTTTGACTTGGTCCTGATGCGTCCCACCTTGGCAAGTCTTGCTCGTCGCCAGAGGCTCCGAGATGCACAGAAGACGGTGGCAGCTGCTGAAAAGAAGGGCAGCGGTGAGTTTGTCGACAAGCAAGAACATAGGCAGCTGCCTGTGCTTGGGAAGGAGCAGCTGCCTGGTTTTGGCAATTGCCTTCACAGCGCCCAGAAGCCCGGTGCTCTGCTGCTTTGTTTTTCGCAGTCAGTCAATTGCACACTAGTGAAGCTGAGCCAGGCTCTTCAGCTTTGCTGCTTTTGAGCATCTGTGCTCCACTTATGCTCTGTGACATCTCTGGAGGTTGTTTGCCTCGCCCAGGCTGGCAAGTGCCCGCTAGTAGCTAGAGCTGGGCAGGAGAGGGCAGAGAGCACTTCCATCTGACAGCAGGTTGCAGATTGCCTCGGAAAGAGCCGTGTCCTTGGAATGTGCAGCAAATCCTCTTTCTTTGCAAACCGCGGTTAGTGTGCAGTGCAGGTACGCTCTCCCCTTGCCAAATGGAGTGGGAAAGCTTTTCGCTAAGCTAGAGATGACTACAGAAGCAGAAGCGCGGCTCCGGAGCTATCCGGAGGAAAGTGCCGCTTCCCGGCGTCTTTCGGCTTGAAGCGGCGCTCCGGAGCGCTGCGCTGCCGCTCTACTGAGCTGTGCGCGAATTAGCCGCTTCTTCGCCTCCGAGAGGCAGAGATCGCGGTTGCTTGGAAGAGGCGAAGAACGAAGCCGCAAAGAAGCGGGCTTGTGTGCCAAGCCTTCCGACTGCTGGAGGACGGTGGCTGCCGCTCTCCTGCCTGTTGAATTCACTCTCGGCAAGCGAATGGAAAGCGTTCCAGGACAACTTGCCTGCGTTTTGACTTGGTCCTGATGCGTCCCACCTTGGCAAGTCTTGCTCGTCGCCAGAGGCTCCGAGATGCACAGAAGACGGTGGCAGCTGCTGAAAAGAAGGGCAGCGGTGAGTTTGTCGACAAGCAAGAACATAGGCAGCTGCCTGTGCTTGGGAAGGAGCAGCTGCCTGGTTTGGGCAATTGCCTTCACAGCGCCCAGAAGCCCGGTGCTCTGCTGCTTTGTTTTTCGCAGTCAGTCAATTGCACACTAGTGAAGCTGAGCCAGGCTCTTCAGCTTTGCTGCTTTTGAGCATCTGTGCTCCACTTATGCTCTGTGACATCTCTGGAGGTTGTTTGCCTCGCCCAGGCTGGCAAGTGCCCGCTAGTACCTAGAGCTGGGCAGGAGAGGGCAGAGAGCACTTCCATCTGACAGCAGGTTGCAGATTGCCTCGGAAAGAGCCGTGTCCTTGGAATGTGCAGCAAATCCTCTTTCTTTGCAAACCGCGGTTAGTGTGCAGTGCAGGTACGCTCTCCCCTTGCCAAATGGAGTGGGAAAGCTTTTCGCTAAGATAGAGATGACTAGAGAAGCAGAAGCGCGGCTCCGGAGCTATCCGGAGGAAAGTGCCGCTTCCCGGCGTCTTTCGGCTTGAAGCGGCGCTCCGGAGCGCTCCGCTGCCGCTCTACTGAGCTGTGCGCGAATTAGCCGCTTCTTCGCATCCGAGAGGCAGAGATCGCGGTTGCTTGGAAGAGGCGAAGAACGAAGCCGCAAAGAAGCGGGCTTGTGTGCCAAGCCTTCCGACTGCTGGAGGACGGTGGCTGCCGCTCTCCTGCCTGTTGAATTCACTCTCGGCAAGCGAATGGAAAGCGTTCCAGGACAACTTGCCTGGGTTTTGACTTGGTCCTGATGCGTCCCACCTTAGCAAGTCTTGCTCGTCGCCAGAGGCTCCGAGATGCACAGAAGACGGTGGCAGCTGCTGAAAAGAAGGGCAGCGGTGAGTTTGTCGACAAGCAAGAACTTAGGCAGCTGCCTGTGCTTGGGAAGGAGCAGCTGCCTGGTTTTGGCAATTGCCTTCACAGCGCCCAGAAGCCCGGTGCTCTGCTGCTTTGTTTTTCGCAGTCAGTCAATTGCACACTAGTGAAGCTGAGCCAGGCTCTTCAGCTTTGCTGCTTTTGAGCATCTGTGCTCCACTTATGCTCTGTGACATCTCTGGAGGTTGTTTGCCTCGGCCAGGCTGGCAAGTGCCCGCTAGTACCTAGAGCTGGGCAGGAGAGGGCAGAGAGCACTTCCATCTGACAGCAGGTTGCAGATTGCCTCGGAAAGAGCCGTGTCCTTGGAATGTGCAGCAAATCCTCTTTCTTTGCAAACCGCGGTTAGTGTGCAGTGCAGGTACGCTCCCCCCTTGCCAAATGGAGTGGGAAAGCTTTTCGCTAAGATAGAGACGACTAGAGAAGCAGAAGCGCGGCTCCGGAGCTGTCCGGAGGAAAGTGCCGCTTCCCGGCGTCTTTCGGCTTGAAGCGGCGCTCCGGAGCGCTGCGCTGCCGCTCTACTGAGCTGTGCGCGAATTAGCCGCTTCTTCGCCTCCGAGAGGCAGAGATCGCGGTTGCTTGGAAGAGGCGAAGAACGAAGCCGCAAAGAAGCGGGCTTGTGTGCCAAGCCTTCCGACTGCTGGAGGACGGTGGCTGCCGCTCTCCTGCCTGTTGAATTCACTCTCGGCAAGCGAATGGAAAGCGTTCCAGGACAACTTGCCTGCGTTTTGACTTGGTCCTGATGCGTCCCACCTTGGCAAGTCTTGCTCGTCGCCAGAGGCTCCGAGATGCACAGAAGACGGTGGCAGCTGCTGAAAAGAAGGGCAGCGGTGAGTTTGTCGACAAGCAAGAACATAGGCAGCTGCCTGTGCTTGGGAAGGAGCAGCTGCCTGGTTTTGGCAATTGCCTTCACAGCGCCCAGAAGCCCGGTGCTCTGCTGCTTTGTTTTTCGCAGTCAGTCAATTGCACACTAGTGAAGCTGAGCCAGGCTCTTCAGCTTTGCTGCTTTTGAGCATCTGTGCTCCACTTAGGCTCTGTGACATCTCTGGAGGTGGTTTGCCTCGGCCAGGCTGGCAAGTGCCCGCTAGTAGCTAGAGCTGGGCAGGAGAGGGCAGAGAGCACTTCCATCTGACAGCAGGTTGCAGATTGCCTCGGAAAGAGCCGTGTCCTTGGAATGTGCAGCAAATCCTCTTTCTTTGCAAACCGCGGTTAGTGTGCAGTGCAGGTACGCTCTCCCCTTGCCAAATGGAGTGGGAAAGCTTTTCGCTAAGCTAGAGATGACTAGAGAAGCAGAAGCGCGGCTCCGGAGCTATCCGGAGGAAAGTGCCGCTTCCCGGCGTCTTTCGGCTTGAAGCGGCGCTCCGGAGCGCTGCGCTGCCGCTCTACTGAGCTGTGCGCGAATTAGCCGCTTCTTCGCCTCCGAGAGCAGAGATCGCGGTTGCTTGGAAGAGGCGAAGAACGAAGCCGCAAAGAAGCGGGCTTGTGTGCCAAGCCTTCCGACTGCTGGAGGACGGTGGCTGCCGCTCTCCTGCCTGTTGAATTCACTCTCGGCAAGCGAATGGAAAGCGTTCCAGGACAACTTGCCTGCGTTTTGACTTGGTCCTGATGCGTCCACCTTGGCAAGTCTTGCTCGTCGCCAGAGGCTCCGAGATGCACAGAAGACGGTGGCAGCTGCTGAAAAGAAGGGCAGCGGTGAGTTTGTCGACAAGCAAGAACATAGGCAGCTGCCTGTGCTTGGGAAGGAGCAGCTGCCTGGTTTTGGCAATTGCCTTCACAGCGCCCAGAAGCCCGGTGCTCTGCTGCTTTGTTTTTCGCAGTCAGTCAATTGCACACTAGTGAAGCTGAGCCAGGCTCTTCAGCTTTGCTGCTTTTGAGCATCTGTGCTCCACTTATGCTCTGTGACATCTCTCGAGGTGGTTTGCCTCGCCCAGGCTGGCAAGTGCCCGCTAGTACCTAGAGCTGGGCAGGAGAGGGCAGAGAGCACTTCCATCTGACAGCAGGTTGCAGATTGCCTCGGAAAGAGCCGTGTCCTTGGAATGTGCAGCAAATCCTCTTTCTTTGCAAACCGCGGTTAGTGTGCAGTGCAGGTACGCTCTCCCCTTGCCAAATGGAGT
>NW_027100339.1:52500-55861 GCF_031753505.1 Anomalospiza imberbis | reverse complement strand
GAACGGGACGCCGCCACCTCGGCGGGCCCGCGCGCGCCGCGCTCGGGGCTCTCAGGCGAGGGCCGGGAAAAGCCCCGGCCGCGTCCACCCGCGGCTGCCGCCCACCGCACCGGAGCGACAGCCCGAAAGCGCGCCCGCCGAGCGGGGCGCGCCCCGGCTTAAGGCCGGGCAGGAAAGGGGCGAGGCGCCGCCGCCTCGCCCGCCAGCAATCCCCAGGGGGGGCGCCCCCCCTTCGCCAAGCCGGCCACAGCCGGGCCGAAGCGGGACACGGCCCACGAAGTCGATGGCCGCGGCCGACGGGCAGCTCGCAGCTCGTACTCGGTCTCTCTCGGCTTCTCTCCCTCTTTTTTTCCCTTCTCGATTTATTTCTCCTCTTTCTCTCGAGCTCTCTCTCGCCTCTCGAACCGTACACACCCCGTTTCCCTGGGCCAGACGGGCGGACCGGGACGACGCCACGGGGCTCGTCCCGCGTCAGCGGCACTCGCCTCGCTCGGAGGACTGCGCACGGGGGCCCCCGGCCTCCCTCGCCGCTTCGGTCACAGGCACGGGACGAGCCTGCGGGGAGACGGCCCGTCACCTCGCTCCCATAGTACGGACAGACGAGTCCCAGGCCGCAGACGCCTCCAAGAGGACCGATGGAAAGCGACCGGGAAGGTGCGCCGCCGCAGGCCGGCCCCTGCGATGACGTAGCCGGAGGCAGCTGAAAACAGCGACCCCTTGGTGAACTTCCGGAGCCGGCCGCGACAACAGGTCTACCCGGCCGCGACAACAGGTCTACCCGGCCGCTGCCGGAAATCGCCTAAGTCCCTCCGGAGCGAGGTAGACCTGTTGTCCGCCGTCCACCGCCCGCCGCCCGGGCGCCGCGCCGGGCCCGGCGGCCCCGGAGCCGGGGTAGACCTGTTGTCCCCGGGGTAGACCTGCTGTCCGCGGGGTAGACCTGCTGTCCCCGGGGTAGACCTGCTGTCCGCGGGGTAGACCTGCTGTCCCCGGGGTAGACCTGCTGTCCGCGGGGTAGACCTGCTGTCCGCGGGGTAGACCTGCTGTCCCCGGGGTAGACCTGCTGTCCGCGGGGTAGACCTGCTGTCCGCGGGGTAGACCTGCTGTCCGCGGGGTAGACCTGCTGTCCGCGGGGTAGACCTGCTGTCCGCGGGGTAGACCTGCTGTCCGCGGGGTAGACCTGCTGTCCGCGGGGTAGACCTGCTGTCCGCGGGGTAGACCGGTTGTCCGCGGGGTAGACCTGCTGTCCGCGGGGTAGACCTGCTGTCCGCGGGGTAGACCGGTTGTCCGCGGGGTAGACCTGCTGTCCGCGGGGTAGACCTGCTGTCCCCGGGGTAGACCTGCTGTCCGCGGGGTAGACCTGCTGTCCGCGGGGTAGACCGGTTGTCCGCGGGGTAGACCTGCTGTCCGCGGGGTAGACCTGCTGTCCGCGGGGTAGACCTGCTGTCCGCGGGGTAGACCTGCTGTCCGCGGGGTAGACCTGCTGTCCGCGGGGTAGACCGGTTGTCCGCGGGGTAGACCTGCTGTCCGCGGGGTAGACCTGCTGTCCGCGGGGTAGACCGGTTGTCCGCGGGGTAGACCTGCTGTCCGCGGGGTAGACCCGCTGTCCGCGAGGTAGACCCGCTGTCCGCGGGGTAGACCCGCTGTCCGCGGGGTAGACCTGCTGTCCCCGGGGCAGACCCGCTGTCCCCGGGGCAGACCTGCTGTCCCCGGGGTAGACCTGTTGTCCGCCGCCCACCGCCCGCCGCCCGGGCGCCGCGCCGAGCCCGGCGGCCCCGGAGCCGGGCTAGACCTGCTGTCCGCCGCCCGGTTTTGGGGTTTTGGGGGTTTATTCCTTCCCGCCCCCCCCCCGCCCCAATCCCGTTTCTTTTCTCCTTTCTTTGAAAGAACGACTCTCCTATTTGTTTGGTACAAGAAGAAACCCGTCCGGAAGAGAAATTTTCTTGGCAAATCTTATTTCGTTTTTCTCTAGTATCCAGAGCACCCCCAGACCGAGCTGACGGGCCGCCTGCGCCCTGTGCAAGCGGGAAAGCGGGCGGCCGCTTTTGGGCCGGTTCTTTCACGGTCCGCAGAGACCCTCCAGGCCCGGCAGGGGTCTGGGGGGCCCCGGGGGCTCGGAGCCGAGGCGCCCGGGGCCGGGACGAAGCCGCCGGCCCCTGGCCCTCGTTCCCACAGACAGAGAGAGAGAGAGAGAGAGAGAGACAGACACAGTGACACACACGCCCACTCCACACACTCGCACTCCGCCGCCACCCCCTCGGACACCGCACCCACCACCCGCGCCGCTCCCTCCCTCCCGGATGCGCGGGCCGCCCGCCTTACACGAGCTTGCAGGCCGGGACAGGGCCAGGCGGGGGGGGGGCATCGGTTGGAGGAACACAGGTCTACCCCGGCACGCGGCGGCCGGAGGCTAAGTCGGAGCCGAGATACCAGGTCTACGAAGGGGCCGGGCGAAGGTAAGCCACGACGGGGCCGAGACAACAGGTCTACCCACGGTCCCGGAGCCGGGAGACCGAGGCCGGCCGGGCACAACAGGTCTAGCCACGGTCCCGGCGCCCGGAGGCCGAGGCCGGCCGGGCACAACAGGTCTAGCCACGGTCCCGGCGCCCGGAGGCCGAGGCCGGCCGGGGGACACAGGTCTACCCACGGTCCCGGCGCCCGGAGGCCGAGGCCCGCCGGGGACAACAGGTCTAGCCACGGTCCCGGCGGCCGGAGGCCGAGGCCGGCCGGGGAGCACAGGTCTACCCACGGTCCGGTCGGCCGGAGGCCGAGGCCGGCCGGGGAGAACAGGTCTACCCACGGTCCCGGAGACCGAGGCCGTCCGGGGAGAACAGGTCTACCCACGGTCCGGTCGGCCGGGGACATCAGGTCTACCCACGGTCCCGGAGACCGAGGCCGGCCGGGTACAACAGGTCTACCCAGGGTCCGGTCGGCCGGGGACAACAGGTCTACCCACGGTCCGGTCGGCCGGGGACAACAGGTCTACCCACGACCTGGTCGGCCGGGGACAACAGGTCTACCCACGACCTGGTCGGCCGGGGACATCAGGTCTACCCACGGTCCGGTCGGCCGGGGACAACAGGTCTACCCACGGTCCGGTCGGCCGGGGACAACAGGTCTACCCACGACCTGGTCGGCCGGGGACATCAGGTCTACCCACGGTCCCGGAGACCAAGGCCGGCCGGGGACAACAGGTCTACCCACGACCTGGTCGGCCGGGGACATCAGGTCTACCCACGGTCCCGGAGACCGAGGCCGGCCGGGGACAACAGGTCTACCCACGACCTGGTCGGCCGGGGACATCAGGTCTACCCACGGTCCCGGAGACCGAGGCCGGCCGGGGACAACAGGTCTACCCACGGTC
>NW_027100339.1:35000-40000 GCF_031753505.1 Anomalospiza imberbis | reverse complement strand
CAGGCTCGGCCTCGCGTTCAAAGTCACGCGCGCGGCGCGCGGGACGGGGGCTCGGCCGGGGCTGACCCGCCCCCGAGGCCGGCCCGCCCGCCGACCGGTCGCGGGCGAGCGACCGGTCGCCGGCGAGGCTGGGCCGAGCGGAGCCGCTCAAGAGACGGGACCCGCTACGGCGCGTCGCCCCACCGGGCCGCGCGGAAAGCACCGGACGTGCTAGAGGAGACAGCGACCCGACGAGGCGGGCGCGGCCCGGACACCGAGGCCCCTCGCAGCCGGGGCGGCTCGCTCGGCAGCAGGCGGCGGAACGGCAAAAGGAGCGCCGTGGGGTCCGCGCGCGCGGATCGGGCTTTTTTTTCACCCGCGGGTCCGCACCCCCCCAACATCGGTTCATTCCTTCGGCCCTCTTGGCTTCTTTTTTCTCTCGCTCTCGTTTTCTCTCTCTCTCTGTGCATCTCTCAAAGCTCTCGCGGCTCAGCTCCAGCCGCACCGCCGCCCGGCGCTGCTCGCGGCCGGCACCCGCGGGCGCTGCCCGGGACCGAGGCCAGCAACCGGCACGCCTCGCGTGTTTTCGGAAGGACACCTTGGCAAACTGGCGGGGCCACGCGGCCGTCACACAGCCAGGGACGGTCAAGACGCCCTCCCCCCGGCAGCGGGAGGGGCGACACCTCGCCTGCGACGGGAAGCGAAGCGGAAAGGAGACCGCCCGGCCCGAGCACCGGACCCCGCCGTAGGCTTCCCCATGACAGAGAAGCCCCGGAAGAGCCCGGCCGGCCGGGGGCCCTCTCCGACGCGACCCGAAAAGCCACATCGATCGGACAAGGAGGCGGCGGCTGCGGAGAAGAGGAGGGCAAAGCAGCCGCCGAAACGCTGACCAGGGCCCCGACGGCCACGCCGGCCCTGGGACAGCCGCCCGAGGATCGGGCGCGGCAGAGGAGCGTAAGGAGGGGGGGGGGTGCCGCCACCCGCCCGCGGACAACACTTCTCTCGGCCAGGCAACGGCGGGGCGGGACCGCCGGGCTAGGGGCGAGCTTCACCCTTTCGCCCGGGGAACCCACCCGAGCGTTCGAGAAAGGTGCCGCCGACCGTGCCCCACGGGCCACCGGCTTTCGCCCGCCTCGCGGCGGTCGGCTCTCCCTCCGGAAAAAAAAAAAAAAAAAAAAAACAAGCCGGGGGACGGCACAACAAAAAGGCACATGGCGCGCGCCACACAAGGACACCCGTGCTAGCCACGGGGGCCGCGGGCCCGGGGCGGGGTGGGGCGAGGCACGCACCTCTCACCCCCCCCCCGCCCAACCCCACCGGCGTTCTCGCTCTCTCTCTCTCGCCTGCACGCCTTCGCTTTTCGTGGGCCCGCGCGCCTTCCGCGCGCGCTTCTCGGTGCCGCGGCTTAGGGCCGCGAGAGAAAAAAAAGCGACGGAGGCCTGGCGGGCGGCCCCCACACCGCCCGCAAGTCGGCACGTCCGAACAAAAAAAAAAAAAGGCAACGGACCCGGCTGGCACAACCCGCCCCCCCGCCCCTGCACCGGCGGGTAAACGGCTCGATCCTCACAGGACCGAGGAAGGGCGAGGCGCCGCCGCCTCGCCCGCGACAACGCTCCGGGGGGGCTCTGGGTCGGCTTCCGGTCCGTGCTAGGGCGGCCGGCCACCGCGGCCGGCCTCCGCCCCTGAAAAAACTCGCCCGCGACGCGGGTCCCCGGCTTAAGGCCGAGGAAGGGGGACGACTTCAACAGCGCGCGCTGGTGGGGCGCGGGGTGCCGCCACCCCGGCTCCACAGCTCATCGGGCGACCGCCGTCACCGAGTCCCTCAAGCGAGGCAGCGACGCCGAGGCCGGGCCGCGCGCCCCGCCGCACGGGCCCCCGCCACCCTTCCGACACGGACACGCTGGCACAACCAGGTCGGGAAGCAGGGGAACGGGACGCCGCCACCTCGGCGGGCCCGCGCGCGCCGCGCTCGGGGCTCTCAGGCGAGGGCCGGGAAAAGCCCCGGCCGCGTCCACCCGCGGCTGCCGCCCACCGCACCGGAGCGACAGCCCGAAAGCGCGCCCGCCGAGCGGGGCGCGCCCCGGCTTAAGGCCGGGCAGGAAAGGGGCGAGGCGCCGCCGCCTCGCCCGCCAGCAATCCCCAGGGGGGGCGCCCCCCCTTCGCCAAGCCGGCCACAGCCGGGCCGAAGCGGGACACGGCCCACGAAGTCGATGGCCGCGGCCGACGGGCAGCTCGCAGCTCGTACTCGGTCTCTCTCGGCTTCTCTCCCTCTTTTTTTCCCTTCTCGATTTATTTCTCCTCTTTCTCTCGAGCTCTCTCTCGCCTCTCGAACCGTACACACCCCGTTTCCCTGGGCCAGACGGGCGGACCGGGACGACGCCACGGGGCTCGTCCCGCGTCAGCGGCACTCGCCTCGCTCGGAGGACTGCGCACGGGGGCCCCCGGCCTCCCTCGCCGCTTCGGTCACAGGCACGGGACGAGCCTGCGGGGAGACGGCCCGTCACCTCGCTCCCATAGTACGGACAGACGAGTCCCAGGCCGCAGACGCCTCCAAGAGGACCGATGGAAAGCGACCGGGAAGGTGCGCCGCCGCAGGCCGGCCCCTGCGATGACGTAGCCGGAGGCAGCTGAAAACAGCGACCCCTTGGTGAACTTCCGGAGCCGGCCGCGACAACAGGTCTACCCGGCCGCGACAACAGGTCTACCCGGCCGCTGCCGGAAATCGCCTAAGTCCCTCCGGAGCGAGGTAGACCTGTTGTCCGCCGTCCACCGCCCGCCGCCCGGGCGCCGCGCCGGGCCCGGCGGCCCCGGAGCCGGGGTAGACCTGTTGTCCCCGGGGTAGACCTGCTGTCCGCGGGGTAGACCTGCTGTCCCCGGGATAGACCTGCTGTCCGCGGGGTAGACCTGCTGTCCCCGGGGTAGACCTGCTGTCCGCGGGGTAGACCTGCTGTCCGCGGGGTAGACCTGCTGTCCCCGGGGTAGACCTGCTGTCCGCGGGGTAGACCTGCTGTCCGCGGGGTAGACCTGCTGTCCGCGGGGTAGACCTGCTGTCCGCGGGGTAGACCTGCTGTCCGCGGGGTAGACCTGCTGTCCGCGGGGTAGACCTGCTGTCCGCGGGGTAGACCTGCTGTCCGCGGGGCAGACCGGTTGTCCGCGGGGTAGACCTGCTGTCCGCGGGGTAGACCTGCTGTCCGCGGGGTAGACCGGTTGTCCGCGGGGTAGACCTGCTGTCCGCGGGGTAGACCTGCTGTCCCCGGGGTAGACCTGCTGTCCGCGGGGTAGACCTGCTGTCCGCGGGGTAGACCGGTTGTCCGCGGGGTAGACCTGCTGTCCGCGGGGTAGACCTGCTGTCCGCGGGGTAGACCTGCTGTCCGCGGGGTAGACCTGCTGTCCGCGGGGTAGACCTGCTGTCCGCGGGGTAGACCGGTGTTCCGCGGGGTAGACCTGCTGTCCGCGGGGTAGACCTGCTGTCCGCGGGGTAGACCGGTTGTCCGCGGGGTAGACCTGCTGTCCGCGGGGTAGACCCGCTGTCCGCGAGGTAGACCCGCTGTCCGCGGGGTAGACCCGCTGTCCGCGGGGTAGACCTGCTGTCCCCGGGGCAGACCCGCTGTCCCCGGGGCAGACCTGCTGTCCCCGGGGTAGACCTGTTGTCCGCCGCCCACCGCCCGCCGCCCGGGCGCCGTGCCGAGCCCGGCGGCCCCGGAGCCGGGCTAGACCTGCTGTCCGCCGCCCGGTTTTGGGGTTTTGGGGGTTTATTCCTTCCCGCCCCCCCCCCCGCCCCAATCCCGTTTCTTTTCTCCTTTCTTTGAAAGAACGACTCTCCTATTTGTTTGGTACAAGAAGAAACCCGTCCGGAAGAGAAATTTTCTTGGCAAATCTTATTTCGTTTTTCTCTAGTATCCAGAGCACCCCCAGACCGAGCTGACGGGCCGCCTGCGCCCTGTGCAAGCGGGAAAGCGGGCGGCCGCTTTTGGGCCGGTTCTTTCACGGTCCGCAGAGACCCTCCAGGCCCGGCAGGGGTCTGGGGGGCCCCGGGGGCTCGGAGCCGAGGCGCCCGGGGCCGGGACGAAGCCGCCGGCCCCTGGCCCTCGTTCCCACAGACAGAGAGAGAGAGAGAGAGAGAGAGACAGACACAGTGACACACACGCCCACTCCACACACTCGCACTCCGCCGCCACCCCCTCGGACACCGCACCCACCACCCGCGCCGCTCCCTCCCTCCCGGATGCGCGGGCCGCCCGCCTTACACGAGCTTGCAGGCCGGGACAGGGCCAGGCGGGGGGGGGGCATCGGTTGGAGGAACACAGGTCTACCCCGGCACGCGGCGGCCGGAGGCTAAGTCGGAGCCGAGATACCAGGTCTACGAAGGGGCCGGGCGAAGGTAAGCCACGACGGGGCCGAGACAACAGGTCTACCCACGGTCCCGGAGCCGGGAGACCGAGGCCGGCCGGGCACAACAGGTCTAGCCACGGTCCCGGCGCCCGGAGGCCGAGGCCGGCCGGGCACAACAGGTCTAGCCACGGTCCCGGCGCCCGGAGGCCGAGGCCGGCCGGGGGACACAGGTCTACCCACGGTCCCGGCGCCCGGAGGCCGAGGCCCGCCGGGGACAACAGGTCTAGCCACGGTCCCGGCGGCCGGAGGCCGAGGCCGGCCGGGGAGCACAGGTCTACCCACGGTCCGGTCGGCCGGAGGCCGAGGCCGGCCGGGGGAGAACAGGTCTACCCACGGTCCCGGAGACCGAGGCCGTCCGGGGAGAACAGGTCTACCCACGGTCCGGTCGGCCGGGGACATCAGGTCTACCCACGGTCCCGGAGACCGAGGCCGGCCGGGTACAACAGGTCTACCCAGGGTCCGGTCGGCCGGGGACAACAGGTCTACCCACGGTCCGGTCGGCCGGGGGACAACAGGTCTACCCACGACCTGGTCGGCCGGGGACAACAGGTCTACCCACGACCTGGTCGGCCGGGGACATCAGGTCTACCCACGGTCCGGTCGGCCGGGGACAACAGGTCTACCCACGG
>NW_027100339.1:27500-30000 GCF_031753505.1 Anomalospiza imberbis | reverse complement strand
CTCCCAGGAGTCGCTCAGCAGGACCAGATCGTCCGCGAACGCCATTGCTGTAATGCTGTTCTGCCCTTGGTGGTAGCCTTTGCCTCTCTCTTCCAGCTTGCACAACAGGGGGTCCATCGCCAGGTTAAATAAAAGAGGTGACATGGGGTCACCTTGCTTTACTCCAACCCGGATCTGGATTTTATCCGTGTGTGTGTTCCTCTTCGTGGTGATATAAGTATTGATGTTTTCATACATATTGCTCACCAGTCCAATGATGTGGGGGTCCACCTCTCTTTGCTCGAGAACGCGGATGATGTGTTGGTGGCTCACGGTGTCAAAAGCCTTAGCGATATCCACGAATACTACACCCAGAGGTCTGTGATTTCTTTTGGCCGACCAGATTATAGTTTGCAGGAGTTTAAGGTTTTCAGAGCATCCCGCCGCTCTGATGAATCCTCTTTGCCTTGGGTTGAGGGGGCAGGCCTTGCTTAACCTTGCTGTTACGATCCTGGAGAACAGTCTCAACAAGATGGAACTAATAGTGATAGGTCTCCAGTTGTTAATGTCTTTCAAGCGTTCCGGTTTTGTCGATTTCGGGATCAAAACCGTCCTGCAGCCCCTCATCATGTCCGGGATTTTGCCAGCTGTTAACCATAAATTGAAATTCTCCGTGGTCCTGGAGTACCCGGGATCCATCTTTACGATGTCCCCAAGGGTGACTCCGTCCGGACCTGGAGCCGAGCCCTTGCTCATTTCCTGCACGTGTTTTTCCACTTCTTTGGCCGTGATTAGTGCACTGAAGGCTGTGTTGTCAGCCTTCCCGTGAATTTTAAAGTCCCCAAGGCTATCAAAGTCACTAGGTGTTTCCCATCTCGTTTTAAAGGCCGAATAAATTTCCCCGGGTGGAATATCGCAGCATAAGCATTCTATGTCTTCCAGAATTATCTTAGCAAGTTTCCCCCTGTCTAGATGAAATAGCCGCTGGAATCGAAGGTAGTTGCCTTTCCGAATCGCTCTGTCTTTCATCCATTTTTGAAACGGTTTTCTTGGTTTCTTTTCCTGGGCTCCGTTATTTACCCGAGATCGGGTAGCAGTTCTTATTTGGCTAATTGATTCTAGGCACTCGAAGCAGTCCTGCGCTGCTTGATTGATCACGATTTGAAGTTCCCGGCCGTTCAGGATTTGTTGCACTGCTCGGGGGAAGGTGTTAAACGATCCCGCTGATAAGCGTTCCCCGAGTGTCCTTTTGTAATGGGCCTTCAGCTGCCCTTCCTGTTGCTGGACGGCTCCCTGCTGTCCGTTGCCCTTATCGCGGTGGCGCCTTATCTTTCCCATTGTCCTCTCTCCGGCAGCTGGCCTCTCTGGCAGTTGGTTGTTATCAGGTCCATTGTTAACGGAATTTCTCAGGCCTGCAGCTGCGCTCCTGGTGTGGTAAAGAGTTCTCACTTCGGGCTCGTTTGAGGGGCTCAATCGGGGTTTTTCTGGGGGATTCATTCCGGGCACATTCGGGGGGATTTTATCCGTTGATTTTTTTGGAAGCAATCTTCTTTTGTCACTGATCTGTTTGGCCGTTTTGGTGGTTATATGTTCTGAAATAAGTTAGTTAATGTTTTTGTGCCCCTCAAACTGAGCCTCCAGCCTCACCAGGAGTTCTTCTTCTTCTTTTGTCCATCATTTTTTATGGGCTCCTCGATTTGATGTTTCTTTTGGCTGGGAAGCCGCGATCCTTTCTAGGTTTCTAACCAACGGATGCGCCAATCTTTTATGCTGTCCCAGGCCGATTTTAGATGAAAAGTCTCTGTGGCAAACCTCACATATCCACTCTCCAGCTGGAGCTTTTGTAGCCTCCTGTCCCCTGCATTTTGCAAAGTGACAAATAACACTGTGATAGTTATTGCTTTCTTTTCCACACTTAGCACAACGAAAACAAACTCCCCTCTTCCCATGTAGGACCTTCAGATGTTCTATCAGGCCCAGCATAGAGTTTACCCGGGTACCACAGTCAGGACAAGGTGGATTTTTGTCAGGGACAGTCACCGTCACGACGTCCTCCGGTGCTTTCCCCCCGTGTTTCCCGGGCGTTGGAGGAGATGTTTCCAATGTGCACTCTTTCTCCTCGCCGCTGTCCTCCTCAAGTACAAACGGTTCACAAATGTCTCGTGGGGGCCTAGAACACAAAGTTTCTCCCACCCCCGTGGTTGGTAAAAGTTGTTCGTATACGTCCGGTAACCCGCTCAATATTTCCCTCCCCGTACAAAAATTAATACCTTCGAGCCCATACAGGTCTGATCTATAGAACACTAAGTTCACCAGCCGGGCCAAATTTTCAGCCGAATTAGGGGAGGGTTTAGATGTTGAATTTTGAGTTACCAGGTCTACCTGGAGATTTTTGGGTAACAGGTCAACCCGGTGCCCAGGAAAAAGGGGCACCAGGTCGACCCCCTGGGACTTAGACGCGGGCCCGGGATTGCTCCCGGACAACAGGTCTACCCAGTCAGAGTGGGAAGTCTGAGTGCCG
>NW_027100339.1:12500-17500 GCF_031753505.1 Anomalospiza imberbis | reverse complement strand
GCCCGCCCGCCGACCGGTCGCGGGCGAGCGACCGGTCGCCGGCGAGGCTGGGCCGAGCGGAGCCGCTCAAGAGACGGGACCCGCTACGGCGCGTCGCCCCACCGGGCCGCGCGGAAAGCACCGGACGTGCTAGAGGAGACAGCGACCCGACGAGGCGGGCGCGGCCCGGACACCGAGGCCCCTCGCAGCCGGGGCGGCTCGCTCGGCAGCAGGCGGCGGAACGGCAAAAGGAGCGCCGTGGGGTCCGCGCGCGCGGATCGGGCTTTTTTTTCACCCGCGGGTCCGCACCCCCCCAACATCGGTTCATTCCTTCGGCCCTCTTGGCTTTTTTTTTCTCTCGCTCTCGTTTTCTCTCTCTCTCTGTGCATCTCTCAAAGCTCTCGCGGCTCAGCTCCAGCCGCACCGCCGCCCGGCGCTGCTCGCGGCCGGCACCCGCGGGCGCTGCCCGGGACCGAGGCCAGCAACCGGCACGCCTCGCGTGTTTTCGGAAGGACACCTTGGCAAACTGGCGGGGCCACGCGGCCGTCACACAGCCAGGGACGGTCAAGACGCCCTCCCCCCGGCAGCGGGAGGGGCGACACCTCGCCTGCGACGGGAAGCGAAGCGGAAAGGAGACCGCCCGGCCCGAGCACCGGACCCCGCCGTAGGCTTCCCCATGACAGAGAAGCCCCGGAAGAGCCCGGCCGGCCGGGGGCCCTCTCCGACGCGACCCGAAAAGCCACATCGATCGGACAAGGAGGCGGCGGCTGCGGAGAAGAGGAGGGCAAAGCAGCCGCCGAAACGCTGACCAGGGCCCCGACGGCCACGCCGGCCCTGGGACAGCCGCCCGAGGATCGGGCGCGGCAGAGGAGCGTAAGGAGGGGGGGGGGTGCCGCCACCCGCCCGCGGACAACACTTCTCTCGGCCAGGCAACGGCGGGGCGGGACCGCCGGGCTAGGGGCGAGCTTCACCCTTTCGCCCGGGGAACCCACCCGAGCGTTCGAGAAAGGTGCCGCCGACCGTGCCCCACGGGCCACCGGCTTTCGCCCGCCTCGCGGCGGTCGGCTCTCCCTCCGGAAAAAAAAAAAAAAAAAAAAACAAGCCGGGGGACGGCACAACAAAAAGGCACATGGCGCGCGCCACACAAGGACACCCGTGCTAGCCACGGGGGCCGCGGGCCCGGGGCGGGGTGGGGCGAGGCACGCACCTCTCACCCCCCCCCCGCCCAACCCCACCGGCGTTCTCGCTCTCTCTCTCTCGCCTGCACGCCTTCCCTTTTCGTGGGCCCGCGCGCCTTCCGCGCGCGCTTCTCGGTGCCGCGGCTTAGGGCCGCGAGAGAAAAAAAAGCGACGGAGGCCTGGCGGGCGGCCCCCACACCGCCCGCAAGTCGGCACGTCCGAACAAAAAAAAAAAAAGGCAACGGACCCGGCTGGCACAACCCGCCCCCCCGCCCCTGCACCGGCGGTAAACGGCTCGATCCTCACAGGACCGAGGAAGGGCGAGGCGCCGCCGCCTCGCCCGCGACAACGCTCCGGGGGGGCTCTGGGTCGGCTTCCGGTCCGTGCTAGGGCGGCCGGCCACCGCGGCCGGCCTCCGCCCCTGAAAAAACTCGCCCGCGACGCGGGTCCCCGGCTTAAGGCCGAGGAAGGGGGACGACTTCAACAGCGCGCGCTGGTGGGGCGCGGGGTGCCGCCACCCCGGCTCCACAGCTCATCGGGCGACCGCCGTCACCGAGTCCCTCAAGCGAGGCAGCGACGCCGAGGCCGGGCCGCGCGCCCCGCCGCACGGGCCCCCGCCACCCTTCCGACACGGACACGCTGGCACAACCAGGTCGGGAAGCAGGGGAACGGGACGCCGCCACCTCGGCGGGCCCGCGCGCGCCGCGCTCGGGGCTCTCAGGCGAGGGCCGGGAAAAGCCCCGGCCGCGTCCACCCGCGGCTGCCGCCCACCGCACCGGAGCGACAGCCCGAAAGCGCGCCCGCCGAGCGGGGCGCGCCCCGGCTTAAGGCCGGGCAGGAAAGGGGCGAGGCGCCGCCGCCTCGCCCGCCAGCAATCCCCAGGGGGGGCGCCCCCCCTTCGCCAAGCCGGCCACAGCCGGGCCGAAGCGGGACACGGCCCACGAAGTCGATGGCCGCGGCCGACGGGCAGCTCGCAGCTCGTACTCGGTCTCTCTCGGCTTCTCTCCCTCTTTTTTTCCCTTCTCGATTTATTTCTCCTCTTTCTCTCGAGCTCTCTCTCGCCTCTCGAACCGTACACACCCCGTTTCCCTGGGCCAGACGGGCGGACCGGGACGACGCCACGGGGCTCGTCCCGCGTCAGCGGCACTCGCCTCGCTCGGAGGACTGCGCACGGGGGCCCCCGGCCTCCCTCGCCGCTTCGGTCACAGGCACGGGACGAGCCTGCGGGGAGACGGCCCGTCACCTCGCTCCCATAGTACGGACAGACGAGTCCCAGGCCGCAGACGCCTCCAAGAGGACCGATGGAAAGCGACCGGGAAGGTGCGCCGCCGCAGGCCGGCCCCTGCGATGACGTAGCCGGAGGCAGCTGAAAACAGCGACCCCTTGGTGAACTTCCGGAGCCGGCCGCGACAACAGGTCTACCCGGCCGCGACAACAGGTCTACCCGGCCGCTGCCGGAAATCGCCTAAGTCCCTCCGGAGCGAGGTAGACCTGTTGTCCGCCGTCCACCGCCCGCCGCCCGGGCGCCGCGCCGGGCCCGGCGGCCCCGGAGCCGGGGTAGACCTGTTGTCCCCGGGGTAGACCTGCTGTCCGCGGGGTAGACCTGCTGTCCCCGGGGTAGACCTGCTGTCCGCGGGGTAGACCTGCTGTCCCCGGGGTAGACCTGCTGTCCGCGGGGTAGACCTGCTGTCCGCGGGGTAGACCTGCTGTCCCCGGGGTAGACCTGCTGTCCGCGGGGTAGACCTGCTGTCCGCGGGGTAGACCTGCTGTCCGCGGGGTAGACCTGCTGTCCGCGGGGTAGACCTGCTGTCCGCGGGGTAGACCTGCTGTCCGCGGGGTAGACCTGCTGTCCGCGGGGTAGACCTGCTGTCCGCGGGGTAGACCGGTTGTCCGCGGGGTAGACCTGCTGTCCGCGGGGTAGACCTGCTGTCCGCGGGGTAGACCGGTTGTCCGCGGGGTAGACCTGCTGTCCGCGGGGTAGACCTGCTGTCCCCGGGGTAGACCTGCTGTCCGCGGGGTAGACCTGCTGTCCGCGGGGTAGACCGGTTGTCCGCGGGGTAGACCTGCTGTCCGCGGGGTAGACCTGCTGTCCGCGGGGTAGACCTGCTGTCCGCGGGGTAGACCTGCTGTCCGCGGGGTAGACCTGCTGTCCGCGGGGTAGACCGGTTGTCCGCGGGGTAGACCTGCTGTCCGCGGGGTAGACCTGCTGTCCGCGGGGTAGACCGGTTGTCCGCGGGGTAGACCTGCTGTCCGCGGGGTAGACCCGCTGTCCGCGAGGTAGACCCGCTGTCCGCGGGGTAGACCCGCTGTCCGCGGGGTAGACCTGCTGTCCCCGGGGCAGACCCGCTGTCCCCGGGGCAGACCTGCTGTCCCCGGGGTAGACCTGTTGTCCGCCGCCCACCGCCCGCCGCCCGGGCGCCGCGCCGAGCCCGGCGGCCCCGGAGCCGGGCTAGACCTGCTGTCCGCCGCCCGGTTTTGGGGTTTTGGGGGTTTATTCCTTCCCGCCCCCCCCCCGCCCCAATCCCGTTTCTTTTCTCCTTTCTTTGAAAGAACGACTCTCCTATTTGTTTGGTACAAGAAGAAACCCGTCCGGAAGAGAAATTTTCTTGGCAAATCTTATTTCGTTTTTCTCTAGTATCCAGAGCACCCCCAGACCGAGCTGACGGGCCGCCTGCGCCCTGTGCAAGCGGGAAAGCGGGCGGCCGCTTTTGGGCCGGTTCTTTCACGGTCCGCAGAGACCCTCCAGGCCCGGCAGGGGTCTGGGGGGCCCCGGGGGCTCGGAGCCGAGGCGCCCGGGGCCGGGACGAAGCCGCCGGCCCCTGGCCCTCGTTCCCACAGACAGAGAGAGAGAGAGAGAGAGAGAGACAGACACAGTGACACACACGCCCACTCCACACACTCGCACTCCGCCGCCACCCCCTCGGACACCGCACCCACCACCCGCGCCGCTCCCTCCCTCCCGGATGCGCGGGCCGCCCGCCTTACACGAGCTTGCAGGCCGGGACAGGGCCAGGCGGGGGGGGGGCATCGGTTGGAGGAACACAGGTCTACCCCGGCACGCGGCGGCCGGAGGCTAAGTCGGAGCCGAGATACCAGGTCTACGAAGGGGCCGGGCGAAGGTAAGCCACGACGGGGCCGAGACAACAGGTCTACCCACGGTCCCGGAGCCGGGAGACCGAGGCCGGCCGGGCACAACAGGTCTAGCCACGGTCCCGGCGCCCGGAGGCCGAGGCCGGCCGGGCACAACAGGTCTAGCCACGGTCCCGGCGCCCGGAGGCCGAGGCCGGCCGGGGGACACAGGTCTACCCACGGTCCCGGCGCCCGGAGGCCGAGGCCCGCCGGGGACAACAGGTCTAGCCACGGTCCCGGCGGCCGGAGGCCGAGGCCGGCCGGGGAGCACAGGTCTACCCACGGTCCGGTCGGCCGGAGGCCGAGGCCGGCCGGGGAGAACAGGTCTACCCACGGTCCCGGAGACCGAGGCCGTCCGGGGAGAACAGGTCTACCCACGGTCCGGTCGGCCGGGGACATCAGGTCTACCCACGGTCCCGGAGACCGAGGCCGGCCGGGTACAACAGGTCTACCCAGGGTCCGGTCGGCCGGGGACAACAGGTCTACCCACGGTCCGGTCGGCCGGGGACAACAGGTCTACCCACGACCTGGTCGGCCGGGGACAACAGGTCTACCCACGACCTGGTCGGCCGGGGACATCAGGTCTACCCACGGTCCGGTCGGCCGGGGACAACAGGTCTACCCACGGTCCGGTCGGCCGGGGACAACAGGTCTACCCACGACCTGGTCGGCCGGGGACATCAGGTCTACCCACGGTCCCGGAGACCAAGGCCG
>NW_027100338.1:0-55976 GCF_031753505.1 Anomalospiza imberbis | reverse complement strand
AGCGGCAGCCACCGTCCTCCAGCAGTCGGAAGGCTTCGCACACAAGCCCGCTTCTTTGCGGCTTCGTTCTTCGGATTCGTTCTTCGCCTCTTCCAAGCAACCGCGATCTCTGCTTCTCGGAGGCGAAGAAGCGGCTAATTCGCGCACAGCTCAGTAGAGTGGCAGCGCAGCGCTCCGGAGCGCCGCTTCAAGCCGAAAGATGCCGGGAAGCGGCACTTTCCTCCGGATAGCTCCGGAGCCGCGCTTCTGCTTCTCTAGTCGTCTCTAGCTTAGCGAAAAGCTTTCCCACTCCATTTGGCAAGGGGAGAGTGGACCTGCACTGCACACTAACCGCGGTTTGCAAAGAAAGAGGATTTGCTGCACATTCCAAGGACACGGCTCTTTCCGAGACAATCTGCAACCTGCTGTCAGATGGAAGTGCTCTCTGCCCTCTCCTGCCCAGCTCTAGGTACTAGCGGGCACTTGTCAGCCTGGGCGAGGCAAACAACCTCCAGAGATGTCACAGAGCATAAGTGGAGCACAGATGCTCAAAAGCAGCAAAGCTGAAGAGCCTGGCTCAGCTTCACTAGTGTGCAATTGACTGACTGCGAAAAACAAAGCAGCAGAGCACCGGGCTTCTGGGCGCTGTGAAGGCAATTGCCAAAACCAGGCAGCTGCTCCTTCCCAAGCACAGGCAGCTGCCTATGTTCTTGCTTGTCGACAAACTCACCGCTGCCCTTCTTTTCAGCAGCTGCCACCGTCTTCTGTGCATCTCGGAGCCTCTGGTGACGAGCAAGACTTGCCAAGGTGGGACGCATCAGGACCAAGTCAAAACCCAGGCAAGTTGTCCTGGAACGCTTTCCATTCGCTTGCCGAGAGTGAATTCAAGAGGCAGGAGAGCGGCAGCCACCGTCCTCCAGCAGTCGGAAGGCTTCGCACGCAAGCCCGCTTCTTTGCGGCTTCGTTCTTCGCCTCTTCCAAGCAACCGCGATCTCTGCTTCTCGGAGGCGAAGAAGCGGCTAATTCGCGCACAGCTCAGTAGAGCGGCAGCGCAGCGCTCCGGAGCGCCGCTTCAAGCCGAAAGACGCCGGGAAGCGGCACTTTCCTCCGGATAGCTCCGGAGACGCGCTTCTGCCTCTCTAGTCGTCTCTATCTTAGCGAAAAGCTTTCCCACTCCATTTGGCAAGGGGAGAGCGTACCTGCACTGCACACTAACCGCGGTTTGCAAAGAAAGAGGATTTGCTGCACATTCAAGGACACGGCTCTTTCCGAGGCAATCTGCAACCTGCTGTCAGATGGAAGTGCTCTCTGCCCTCTCCTGCCCAGCTCTAGGTACTAGCGGGCACTTGCCAGCCTGGGCGAGGCAAACAACCTCCAGAGATGTCACAGAGCATAAGTGGAGCACAGATGCTCAAAAGCAGCAAAGCTGAAGAGCCTGGCTCAGCTTCACTAGTGTGCAATTGACTGACTGCGAAAAACAAAGCAGCAGAGCACCGGGCTTCTGGGCGCTGTGAAGGCAATTGCCAAAACCAGGCAGCTGCTCCTTCCCAAGCACAGGCAGCTGCCTATGTTCTTGCTTGTCGACAAACTCACCGCTGCCCTTCTTTTCAGCAGCTGCCACCGTCTTCTGTGCATCTCGCAGCCTCTGGCGACGAGCAAGACTTGCCAAGGTGGGACGCATCAGGACCAAGTCAAAACCCAGGCAAGTTGTCCTGGAACGCTTTCCATTCGCTTGCCGAGAGTGAATTCAACAGGCAGGAGAGCGGCAGCCACCGTCCTCCAGCAGTCAGAAGGCTTCGCACACAAGCCCGCTTCTTTGCGGCTTCGTTCTTCGCCTCTTCCAAGCAACCGCGATCTCTGCCTCTCGGAGGCGAAGAAGCGGCTAATTCGCGCACAGCTCAGTAGAGTGGCAGCGCAGCGCTCCGGAGCGCCGCTTCAAGCCGAAAGATGCCGGGAAACGGCACTTTCCTCCGGATAGCTCCGGAGCCGCGCTTCTGCTTCTCTAGTCGTCTCTAGCTTAGCGAAAAGCTTTCCCACTCCATTTGGCAAGGGGAGAGTGGACCTGCACTGCACACTAACCGCGGTTTGCAAAGAAAGAGGATTTGCTGCACATTCCAAGGACACGGCTCTTTCCGAGACAATCTGCAACCTGCTGTCAGATGGAAGTGCTCTCTGCCCTCTCCTGCCCAACTCTAGGTACTAGCGGGCACTTGTCAGCCTGGCCGAGGCAAACAACCTCGAGAGATGTCACAGAGCATAAGTGGAGCACAGATGCTCAAAAGCAGCAAAGCTGAAGAGCCTGGCTCAGCTTCACTAGTGTGCAATTGACTGACTGCGAAAAACAAAGCAGCAGAGCACCGGGCTTCTGGGCGCTGTGAAGGCAATTGCCAAAACCAGGCAGCTGCTCCTTCCCAAGCACAGGCAGCTGCCTATGTTCTGGCTTGTCGACAAACTCACCGCTGCCCTTCTTTTCAGCAGCTGCCACCGTCTTCTGTGCATCTCGGAGCCTCTGGCGACGAGCAAGACTTGCCAAGGTGGGACGCATCAGGACCAAGTCAAAACCCAGGCAAGTTGTCCTGGAACGCTTTCCATTCGCTTGCCGAGAGTGAATTCAAGAGGCAGGAGAGCGGCAGCCACCGTCCTCCAGCAGTCGGAAGGCTTCGCACGCAAGCCCGCTTCTTTGCGGCTTCGTTCTTCGCCTCTTCCAAGCAACCGCGATCTCTGCCTCTCGGAGGCGAAGAAGCGGCTAATTCGCGCACAGCTCATTAGAGTGGCAGCGCAGCGCTCCGGAGCGCCGCTTCAAGCCGAAAGACGCCGGGAAGCGGCACTTTCCTCCGGATAGCTCCGGAGCCGCGCTTCTGCTTCTCTAGTCGTCTCTATCTTAGCGAAAAGCTTTCCCACTCCATTTGGCAAGGGGAGAGTGGACCTGCACTGCACACTAACCGCGGTTTGCAAAGAAAGAGGATTTGCTGCACATTCCAAGGACACGGCTCTTTCCGAGGCAATCTGCAACCTGCTGTCAGATGGAAGTGCTCTCTGCCCTCTCCTGCCCAGCTCTAGGTACTAGCAGGCACTTGCCAGCCTGGGCGAGGCAAACAACCTCGAGAGATGTCACAGAGCATAAGTGGAGCACAGATGCTCAAAAGCAGCAAAGCTGAAGAGCCTGGCTCAGCTTCACTAATGTGCAATTGACTGACTGCGAAAAACAAAGCAGCAGAGCACCGGGCTTCTGGGCGCTGTGAAGGCAATTGCCAAAACCAGGCAGCTGCTCCTTCCAAGCACAGGCAGCTGCCTATGTTCTTGCTTGTCGACAAACTCACCGCTGCCCTTCTTTTCAGCAGCTGCCACCGTCTTCTGTGCATCTCGGAGCCTCTGGCGACGAGCAAGACTTGCCAAGGTGGGACGCATCAGGACCAAGTCAAAACCCAGGCAAGTTGTCCTGGAACGCTTTCCATTCGCTTGCCGAGAGTGAATTCAAGAGGCAGGAGAGCGGCAGCCACCGTCCTCCAGCAGTCGGAAGGCTTCGCACACAAGCCCGCTTCTTTGCGGCTTCGTTCTTCGGATTCGTTCTTCGCCTCTTCCAAGCAACCGCGATCTCTGCCTCTCGGAGGCGAAGAAGCGGCTAATTCGCGCACAGCTCAGTAGAGTGGCAGCGCAGCGCTCCGGAGCGCCGCTTCAAGCCGAAAGACGCCGGGAAGCGGCACTTTCCTCCGGATAGCTCCGGAGCCGCGCTTCTGCCTCTCTAGTCGTCTCTATCTTAGCGAAAAGCTTTCCCACTCCATTTGGCAAGGGGAGAGCGTACCTGCACTGCACACTAACCGCGGTTTGCAAAGAAAGAGGATTTGCTGCACATTCCAAGGACACGGCTCTTTCCGAGGCAATCTGCAACCTGCTGTCAGATGGAAGTGCTCTCTGCCCTCTCCTGCCCAGCTCTAGGTACTAGCGGGCACTTGCCAGCCTGGGCGAGGCAAACAACCTCCAGAGATGTCACAGAGCATAAGTGGAGCACAGATGCTCAAAAGCAGCAAAGCTGAAGAGCCTGGCTCAGCTTCACTAGTGTGCAATTGACTGACTGCGAAAAACAAAGCAGCAGAGCACCGGGCTTCTGGGCGCTGTGAAGGCAATTGCCAAAACCAGGCAGCTGCTCCTTCCCAAGCACAGGCAGCTGCCTATGTTCTTGCTTGTCGACAAACTCACCGCTGCCCTTCTTTTCAGCAGCTGCCACCGTCTTCTGTGCATCTCGCAGCCTCTGGCGACGAGCAAGACTTGCCAAGGTGGGACGCATCAGGACCAAGTCAAAACCCAGGCAAGTTGTCCTGGAACGCTTTCCATTCGCTTGCCGAGAGTGAATTCAACAGGCAGGAGAGCGGCAGCCACCGTCCTCCAGCAGTCAGAAGGCTTCGCACACAAGCCCGCTTCTTTGCGGCTTCGTTCTTCGCCTCTTCCAAGCAACCGCGATCTCTGCCTCTCGGAGGCGAAGAAACGGCTAATTCGCGCACAGCTCAGTAGAGCGGCAGCGCAGCGCTCCGGAGCGCCGCTTCAAGCCGAAAGATGCCGGGAAGCGGCACTTTCCTCCGGATAGCTCCGGAGCCGCGCTTCTGCTTCTCTAGTCGTCTCTAGCTTAGCGAAAAGCTTTCCCACTCCATTTGGCAAGGGGAGAGTGGACCTGCACTGCACACTAACCGCGGTTTGCAAAGAAAGAGGATTTGCTGCACATTCCAAGGACACGGCTCTTTCCGAGACAATCTGCAACCTGCTGTCAGATGGAAGTGCTCTCTGCCCTCTCCTGCCCAACTCTAGGTACTAGCGGGCACTTGTCAGCCTGGCCGAGGCAAACAACCTCGAGAGATGTCACAGAGCATAAGTGGAGCACAGATGCTCAAAAGCAGCAAAGCTGAAGAGCCTGGCTCAGCTTCACTAGTGTGCAATTGGCTGACTGCGAAAAACAAAGCAGCAGAGCAGCAGAGCACCGGGCTTCTGGGCGCTGTGAAGGCAATTGCCAAAACCAGGCAGCTGCTCCTTCCCAAGCACAGGCAGCTGCCTATGTTCTTGCTTGTCGACAAACTCACCGCTGCCCTTCTTTTCAGCAGCTGCCACCGTCTTCTGTGCATCTCGCAGCCTCTGGCGACGAGCAAGACCTGCCAAGGTGGGACGCATCAGGACCAAGTCAAAACCCAGGCAAGTTGTCCTGGAACGCTTTCCATTCGCTTGCCGAGAGTGAATTCAACAGGCAGGAGAGCGGCAGCCACCGTCCTCCAGCAGTCGGAAGGCTTCGCACACAAGCCCGCTTCTTTGCGGCTTCGTTCTTCGCCTCTTCCAAGCAACCGCGATCTCTGCCTCTCGGAGGCGAAGAAGCGGCTAATTCGCGCACAGCTCAGTAGAGTGGCAGCGCAGCGCTCCGGAGCGCCTCTTCAAGCCGAAAGACGCCGGGAAGCGGCACTTTCCTCCGGATAGCTCCGGAGCCGCGCTTCTGCCTCTCTAGTCGTCTCTATCTTAGCGAAAAGCTTTCCCACTCCATTTGGCAAGGGGAGAGCGTACCTGCACTGCACACTAACCGCGGTTTGCAAAGAAAGAGGATTTGCTGCACATTCCAAGGACACGGCTCTTTCCGAGGCAATCTGCAACCTGCTGTCAGATGGAAGTGCTCTCTGCCCTCTCCTGCCCAGCTCTAGGTACTAGCGGGCACTTGCCAGCCTGGCCGAGGCAAACAACCTCCAGAGATGTCACAGAGCATAAGTGGAGCACAGATGCTCAAAAGCAGCAAAGCTGAAGAGCCTGGCTCAGCTTCACTAGTGTGCAATTGACTGACTGCGAAAAACAAAGCAGCAGAGCACCGGGCTTCTGGGCGCTGTGAAGGCAATTGCCAAAACCAGGCAGCTGCTCCTTCCCAAGCACAGGCAGCTGCCTATGTTCTTGCTTGTCGACAAACTCACCGCTGCCCTTCTTTTCAGCAGCTGCCACCGTCTTCTGTGCATCTCGGAGCCTCTGGCGACGAGCAAGACTTGCCAAGGTGGGACGCATCAGGACCAAGTCAAAACCCAGGCAAGTTGTCCTGGAACGCTTTCCATTCGCTTGCCGAGAGTGAATTCAACAGGCAGGAGAGCGGCAGCCACCGTCCTCCAGCAGTCAGAAGGCTTCGCACACAAGCCCGCTTCTTTGTGGCTTCGTTCTTCGCCTCTTCCAAGCAACCGCGATCTCTGCCTCTCGGAGGCGAAGAAGCGGCTAATTCGCGCACAGCTCAGTAGAGTGGCAGCGCAGCGCTCCGGAGCGCCGCTTCAAGCCGAAAGATGCCGGGAAGCGGCACTTTCCTCCGGATAGCTCCGGAGCCGCGCTTCTGCTTCTCTAGTCGTCTCTAGCTTAGCGAAAAGCTTTCCCACTCCATTTGGCAAGGGGAGAGTGGACCTGCACTGCACACTAACCGCGGTTTGCAAAGAAAGAGGATTTGCTGCACATTCCAAGGACACGGCTCTTTCCGAGACAATCTGCAACCTGCTGTCAGATGGAAGTGCTCTCTGCCCTCTCCTGCCCAACTCTAGGTACTAGCGGGCACTTGTCAGCCTGGCCGAGGCAAACAACCTCGAGAGATGTCACAGAGCATAAGTGGAGCACAGATGCTCAAAAGCAGCAAAGCTGAAGAGCCTGGCTCAGCTTCACTAGTGTGCAATTGACTGACTGCGAAAAACAAAGCAGCAGAGCAGCAGAGCACCGGGCTTCTGGGCGCTGTGAAGGCAATTGCCAAAACCAGGCAGCTGCTCCTTCCCAAGCACAGGCAGCTGCCTATGTTCTTGCTTGTCGACAAACTCACCGCTGCCCTTCTTTTCAGCAGCTGCCACCGTCTTCTGTGCATCTCGGAGCCTCTGGCGACGAGCAAGACTTGCCAAGGTGGGACGCATCAGGACCAAGTCAAAACCCAGGCAAGTTGTCCTGGAACGCTTTCCATTCGCTTGCTGAGAGTGAATTCAACAGGCAGGAGAGCGGCAGCCACCGTCCTCTGGCAGTCTGAAGGCTTCGCACGCAAGCCCGCTTCTTTGCGGCTTCGTTCTTCGCCTCTTCCAAGCAACCGCGATCTCTGCTTCTCGGAGGCGAAGAAGCGGCTAATTCGCGCACAGCTCAGTAGAGCGGCAGCGCAGCGCTCCGGAGCGCCGCTTCAAGCCGAAAGACGCCGGGAAGCGGCACTTTCCTCCGGATAGCTCCGGAGCCGCGCTTCTGCCTCTCTAGTCGTCTCTATCTTAGCGAAAAGCTTTCCCACTCCAGTTGGCAAGGGGAGAGTGGACCTGCACTGCACACTAACCGCGGTTTGCAAAGAAAGAGGATTTGCTGCACATTCCAAGGACACGGCTCTTTCCGAGGCAATCTGCAACCTGCTGTCAGATGGAAGTGCTCTCTGCCCTCTCCTGCCCAGCTCTAGCTACTAGCGGGCACTTGCCAGCCTGGCCGAGGCAAACAACCTCCAGAGATGTCACAGAGCATAAGTGGAGCACAGATGCTCAAAAGCAGCAAAGCTGAAGAGCCTGGCTCAGCTTCACTAGTGTGCAATTGACTGACTGCGAAAAACAAAGCAGCAGAGCACCGGGCTTCTGGGCGCTGTGAAGGCAATTGCCAAAACCAGGCAGCTGCTCCTTCCCAAGCACAGGCAGCTGCCTATGTTCTTGCTTGTCGACAAACTCACCGCTGCCCTTCTTTTCAGCAGCTGCCACCGTCTTCTGTGCATCTCGGAGCCTCTGGCGACGAGCAAGACTTGCCAAGGTGGGAGGCATCAGGACCAAGTCAAAACCCAGGCAAGTTGTCCTGGAACGCTTTCCATTCGCTTGCCGAGAGTGAATTCAAGAGGCAGGAGAGCGGCAGCCACCGTCCTCCAGCAGTCGGAAGGCTTCGCACACAAGCCCGCTTCTTTGCGGCTTCGTTCTTCGGATTCGTTCTTCGCCTCTTCCAAGCAACCGCGATCTCTGCTTCTCGGAGGCGAAGAAGCGGCTAATTCGCGCACAGCTCAGTAGAGTGGCAGCGCAGCGCTCCGGAGCGCCGCTTCAAGCCGAAAGATGCCGGGAAGCGGCACTTTCCTCCGGATAGCTCCGGAGCCGCGCTTCTGCTTCTCTAGTCGTCTCTAGCTTAGCGAAAAGCTTTCCCACTCCATTTGGCAAGGGGAGAGTGGACCTGCACTGCACACTAACCGCGGTTTGCAAAGAAAGAGGATTTGCTGCACATTCCAAGGACACGGCTCTTTCCGAGACAATCTGCAACCTGCTGTCAGATGGAAGTGCTCTCTGCCCTCTCCTGCCCAGCTCTAGGTACTAGCGGGCACTTGTCAGCCTGGGCGAGGCAAACAACCTCCAGAGATGTCACAGAGCATAAGTGGAGCACAGATGCTCAAAAGCAGCAAAGCTGAAGAGCCTGGCTCAGCTTCACTAGTGTGCAATTGACTGACTGCGAAAAACAAAGCAGCAGAGCACCGGGCTTCTGGGCGCTGTGAAGGCAATTGCCAAAACCAGGCAGCTGCTCCTTCCCAAGCACAGGCAGCTGCCTATGTTCTTGCTTGTCGACAAACTCACCGCTGCCCTTCTTTTCAGCAGCTGCCACCGTCTTCTGTGCATCTCGGAGCCTCTGGTGACGAGCAAGACTTGCCAAGGTGGGACGCATCAGGACCAAGTCAAAACCCAGGCAAGTTGTCCTGGAACGCTTTCCATTCGCTTGCCGAGAGTGAATTCAAGAGGCAGGAGAGCGGCAGCCACCGTCCTCCAGCAGTCGGAAGGCTTCGCACGCAAGCCCGCTTCTTTGCGGCTTCGTTCTTCGCCTCTTCCAAGCAACCGCGATCTCTGCTTCTCGGAGGCGAAGAAGCGGCTAATTCGCGCACAGCTCAGTAGAGCGGCAGCGCAGCGCTCCGGAGCGCCGCTTCAAGCCGAAAGACGCCGGGAAGCGGCACTTTCCTCCGGATAGCTCCGGAGACGCGCTTCTGCCTCTCTAGTCGTCTCTATCTTAGCGAAAAGCTTTCCCACTCCATTTGGCAAGGGGAGAGCGTACCTGCACTGCACACTAACCGCGGTTTGCAAAGAAAGAGGATTTGCTGCACATTCCAAGGACACGGCTCTTTCCGAGGCAATCTGCAACCTGCTGTCAGATGGAAGTGCTCTCTGCCCTCTCCTGCCCAGCTCTAGGTACTAGCGGGCACTTGCCAGCCTGGGCGAGGCAAACAACCTCCAGAGATGTCACAGAGCATAAGTGGAGCACAGATGCTCAAAAGCAGCAAAGCTGAAGAGCCTGGCTCAGCTTCACTAGTGTGCAATTGACTGACTGCGAAAAACAAAGCAGCAGAGCACCGGGCTTCTGGGCGCTGTGAAGGCAATTGCCAAAACCAGGCAGCTGCTCCTTCCCAAGCACAGGCAGCTGCCTATGTTCTTGCTTGTCGACAAACTCACCGCTGCCCTTCTTTTCAGCAGCTGCCACCGTCTTCTGTGCATCTCGCAGCCTCTGGCGACGAGCAAGACTTGCCAAGGTGGGACGCATCAGGACCAAGTCAAAACCCAGGCAAGTTGTCCTGGAACGCTTTCCATTCGCTTGCCGAGAGTGAATTCAACAGGCAGGAGAGCGGCAGCCACCGAGTGAATTCAAGAGGCAGGAGAGCGGCAGCCACCGTCCTCCAGCAGTCGGAAGGCTTCGCACGCAAGCCCGCTTCTTTGCGGCTTCGTTCTTCGCCTCTTCCAAGCAACCGCGATCTCTGCCTCTCGGAGGCGAAGAAGCGGCTAATTCGCGCACAGCTCAGTAGAGTGGCAGCGCAGCGCTCCGGAGCGCCGCTTCAAGCCGAAAGACGCCGGGAAGCGGCACTTTCCTCCGGATAGCTCCGGAGCCGCGCTTCTGCCTCTCTAGTCGTCTCTAGCTTAGCGAAAAGCTTTCCCACTCCATTTGGCAAGGGGAGAGTGGACCTGCACTGCACACTAACCGCGGTTTGCAAAGAAAGAGGATTTGATGCACATTCCAAGGACACGGCTCTTTCCGAGGCAATCTGCAACCTGCTGTCAGATGGAAGTGCTCTCTGCCCTCTCCTGCCCAGCTCTAGGTACTAGCGGGCACTTGTCAGCCTGGGCGAGGCAAACAACCTCGAGAGATGTCACAGAGCATAAGTGGAGCACAGATGCTCAAAAGCAGCAAAGCTGAAGAGCCTGGCTCAGCTTCACTAGTGTGCAATTGACTGACTGCGAAAAACAAAGCAGCAGAGCAGCAGAGCACCGGGCTTCTGGGCGCTGTGAAGGCAATTGCCAAAACCAGGCAGCTGCTCCTTCCCAAGCACAGGCAGCTGCCTATGTTCTTGCTTGTCGACAAACTCACCGCTGCCCTTCTTTTCAGCAGCTGCCACCGTCTTCTGTGCATCTCGGAGCCTCTGGCGACGAGCAAGACTTGCCAAGGTGGGAGGCATCAGGACCAAGTCAAAACCCAGGCAAGTTGTCCTGGAACGCTTTCCATTCGCTTGCCGAGAGTGAATTCAACAGGCAGGAGAGCGGCAGCCACCGTCCTCCAGCAGTCGGAAGGCTTCGCACGCAAGCCCGCTTCTTTGCGGCTTCGTTCTTCGCCTCTTCCAAGCAACCGCGATCTCTGCCTCTCGGAGGCGAAGAAGCGGCTAATTCGCGCACAGCTCAGTAGAGCGGCAGCGCAGCGCTCCGGAGCACCGCTTCAAGCCGAAAGACGCCGGGAAGCGGCACTTTCCTCCGGATAGCTCCGGAGCCGCGCTTCTGCCTCTCTAGTCGTCTCTATCTTAGCGAAAAGCTTTCCCACTCCATTTGGCAAGGGGAGAGTGGACCTGCACTGCACACTAACCGCGGTTTGCAAAGAAAGAGGATTTGCTGCACATTCCAAGGACACGGCTCTTTCCGAGGCAATCTGCAACCTGCTGTCAGATGGAAGTGCTCTCTGCCCTCTCCTGCCAAGCTCTAGGTACTAGCGGGCACTTGCCAGCCTGGGCGAGACAAACAACCTCGAGAGATGTCACAGAGCATAAGTGGAGCATAGATGCTCAAAAGCAGCAAAGCTGAAGAGCCTGGCTCAGCTTCACTAGTGTGCAATTGACTGACTGCGAAAAACAAAGCAGCAGAGCACCGGGCTTCTGGGCGCTGTGAAGGCAATTGCCAAAACCAGGCAGCTGCTCCTTCCCAAGCACAGGCAGCTGCCTATGCTCTTGCTTGTCGACAAACTCACCGCTGCCCTTCTTTTCAGCAGCTGCCACCGTCTTCTGTGCATCTCGGAGCCTCTGGCGACGAGCAAGACTTGCCAAGGTGGGAGGCATCAGGACCAAGTCAAAACCCAGGCAAGTTGTCCTGGAACGCTTTCCATTCGCTTGCCGAGAGTGAATTCAACAGGCAGGAGAGCGGCAGCCACCGTCCTCCAGCAGTCGGAAGGCTTCGCACACAAGCCCGCTTCTTTGCGGCTTCGTTCTTCGCCTCTTCCAAGCAACCGCGATCTCTGCCTCTCGGAGGCGAAGAAGCGGCTAATTCGCGCACAGCTCAGTAGAGCGGCAGCGCAGCGCTCCGGAGCGCCGCTTCAAGCCGAAAGACGCCGGGAAGCGGCACTTTCCTCCGGATAGCTCCGGAGCCGCGCTTCTGCCTCTCTAGTCGTCTCTATCTTAGCGAAAAGCTTTCCCACTCCATTTGGCAAGGGGAGAGCGTACCTGCACTGCACACTAACCGCGGTTTGCAAAGAAAGAGGATTTGCTGCACATTCCAAGGACACGGCTCTTTCCGAGGCAATCTGCAACCTGCTGTCAGATGGAAGTGCTCTCTGCCCTCTCCTGCCCAGCTCTAGGTACTAGCGGGCACTTGCCAGCCTGGGCGAGGCAAACAACCTCCAGAGATGTCACAGAGCATAAGTGGAGCACAGATGCTCAAAAGCAGCAAAGCTGAAGAGCCTGGCTCAGCTTCACTAGTGTGCCATTGACTGACTGCGAAAAACAAAGCAGCAGAGCACCGGGCTTCTGGGCGCTGTGAAGGCAATTGCCAAACCAGGCAGCTGCTCCTTCCCAAGCACAGGCAGCTGCCTATGCTCTTGCTTGTCGACAAACTCACCGCTGCCCTTCTTTTCAGCAGCTGCCACCGTCTTCTGTGCATCTCGGAGCCTCTGGCGACGAGCAAGACTTGCCAAGGTGGGAGGCATCAGGACCAAGTCAAAACCCAGGCAAGTTGTCCTGGAACGCTTTCCATTCGCTTGCCGAGAGTGAATTCAACAGGCAGGAGAGCGGCAGCCACCGTCCTCCAGCAGTCGGAAGGCTTCGCACGCAAGCCGCTTCTTTGCGGCTTCGTTCTTCGCCTCTTCCAAGCAACCGCGATCTCTGCCTCTCGGAGGCGAAGAAGCGGCTAATTCGCGCACAGCTCAGTAGAGCGGCAGCGCAGCGCTCCGGAGCGCCGCTTCAAGCCGAAAGACGCCGGGAAGCGGCACTTTCCTCCGGATAGCTCCGGAGCCGCGCTTCTGCCTCTCTAGTCGTCTCTATCTTAGCGAAAAGCTTTCCCACTCCATTTGGCAAGGGGAGAGCGTACCTGCACTGCACACTAACCGCGGTTTGCAAAGAAAGAGGATTTGCTGCACATTCCAAGGACACGGCTCTTTCCGAGGCAATCTGCAACCTGCTGTCAGATGGAAGTGCTCTCTGCCCTCTCCTGCCCAGCTCTAGCTACTAGCGGGCACTTGCCAGCCTGGGCGAGGCAAACAACCTCCAGAGATGTCACAGAGCATAAGTGGAGCATAGATGCTCAAAAGCAGCAAAGCTGAAGAGCCTGGCTCAGCTTCACTAGTGTGCCATTGACTGACTGCGAAAAACAAAGCAGCAGAGCACCGGGCTTCTGGGCGCTGTGAAGGCAATTGCCAAAACCAGGCAGCTGCTCCTTCCCAAGCACAGGCAGCTGCCTATGTTCTTGCTTGTCGACAAACTCACCGCTGCCCTTCTTTTCAGCAGCTGCCACCGTCTTCTGTGCAACTCGGAGCCTCTGGCGACGAGCAAGACTTGCCAAGGTGGGACGCATCAGGACCAAGTCAAAACGCAGGCAAGTTGTTCTGGAACGCTTTCCATTCGCTTGCCGAGAGTGAATTCAACAGGCAGGAGAGCGGCAGCCACCGTCCTCCAGCAGTCGGAAGGCTTCGCACACAAGCCCGCTTCTTTGCGGCTTCGTTCTTCGCCTCTTCCAAGCAACCGCGATCTCTGCCTCTCGGAGGCGAAGAAGCGGCTAATTCGCGCACAGCTCAGTAGAGCGGCAGCGCAGCGCTCCGGAGCGCCGCTTCAAAGCCGAAAGACGCCGGAAGCGGCACTTTCCTCCGGATAGCTCCGGAGCCGCGCTTCTGCCTCTCTAGTCGTCTCTATCTTAGCGAAAAGCTTTCCCACTCCATTTGGCAAGGGGAGAGCGTACCTGCACTGCACACTAACCGCGGTTTGCAAAGAAAGAGGATTTGCTGCACATTCCAAGGACACGGCTCTTTCCGAGGCAATCTGCAACCTGCTGTCAGATGGAAGTGCTCTCTGCCCTCTCCTGCCCAGCTCTAGCTACTAGCGGGCACTTGCCAGCCTGGCCGAGGCAAACAACCTCCAGAGATGTCACAGAGCGTAAGTGGAGCACAGATGCTCAAAAGCAGCAAAGCTGAAGAGCCTGGCTCAGCTTCACTAGTGTGCAATTGACTGACTGCGAAAACAAAGCAGCAGAGCACCGGGCTTCTGGGCGCTGTGAAGGCAATTGCCAAAACCAGGCAGCTGCTCCTTCCCAAGCACAGGCAGCTGCCTATGCTCTTGCTTGTCGACAAACTCACCGCTGCCCTTCTTTTCAGCAGCTGCCACCGTCTTCTGTGCATCTCGGAGCCTCTGGCGACGAGCAAGACTTGCCAAGGTGGGAGGCATCAGGACCAAGTCAAAACCCAGGCAAGTTGTCCTGGAACGCTTTCCATTCGCTTGCCGAGAGTGAATTCAACAGGCAGGAGAGCGGCAGCCACCGTCCTCCAGCAGTCGGAAGGCTTCGCACACAAGCCCGCTTCTTTGCGGCTTCGTTCTTCGCCTCTTCCAAGCAACCGCGATCTCTGCCTCTCGGAGGCGAAGAAGCGGCTAATTCGCGCACAGCTCAGTAGAGCGGCAGCGCAGCGCTCTGGAGCGCCGCTTCAAGCCGAAAGACGCCGGGAAGCGGCACTTTCCTCCGGATAGCTCCGGAGCCGCGCTTCTGCCTCTCTAGTCGTCTCTATCTTAGCGAAAAGCTTTCCCACTCCAGTTGGCAAGGGGAGAGTGGACCTGCACTGCACACTAACCGCGGTTTGCAAAGAAAGAGGATTTGCTGCACATTCCAAGGACACGGCTCTTTCCGAGGCAATCTGCAACCTGCTGTCAGATGGAAGTGCTCTCTGCCCTCTCCTGCCAAGCTCTAGGTACTAGCGGGCACTTGCCAGCCTGGGCGAGACAAACAACCTCGAGAGATGTCACAGAGCATAAGTGGAGCACAGATGCTCAAAAGCAGCAAAGCTGAAGAGCCTGGCTCAGCTTCACTAGTGTGCCATTGACTGACTGCGAAAAACAAAGCAGCAGAGCACCGGGCTTCTGGGCGCTGTGAAGGCAATTGCCAAAACCAGGCAGCTGCTCCTTCCCAAGCACAGGCAGCTGCCTATGCTCTTGCTTGTCGACAAACTCACCGCTGCCCTTCTTTTCAGCAGCTGCCACCGTCTTCTGTGCATCTCGGAGCCTGTGGCGACGAGCAAGACTTGCCAAGGTGGGAGGCATCAGGACCAAGTCAAAACCCAGGCAAGTTGTCCTGGAACGCTTTCCATTCGCTTGCCGAGAGTGAATTCAACAGGCAGGAGAGCGGCAGCCACCGTCCTCCAGCAGTCGGAAGGCTTCGCACACAAGCCCGCTTCTTTGCGGCTTCGTTCTTCGCCTCTTCCAAGCAACCGCGATCTCTGCCTCTCGGAGGCGAAGAGCGGCTAATTCGCGCACAGCTCAGTAGAGCGGCAGCGCAGCGCTCCGGAGCACCGCTTCAAGCCGAAAGACGCCGGGAAGCGGCACTTTCCTCCGGATAGCTCCGGAGCCGCGCTTCTGCCTCTCTAGTCGTCTCTATCTTAGCGAAAAGCTTTCCCACTCCATTTGGCAAGGGGAGAGTGGACCTGCACTGCACACTAACCGCGGTTTGCAAAGAAAGAGGATTTGCTGCACATTCCAAGGACACGGCTCTTTCCGAGGCAATCTGCAACCTGCTGTCAGATGGAAGTGCTCTCTGCCCTCTCCTGCCCAGCTCTAGGTACTAGCGGGCACTTGCCAGCCTGGGCGAGACAAACAACCTCGAGAGATGTCACAGAGCATAAGTGGAGCACAGATGCTCAAAAGCAGCAAAGCTGAAGAGCCTGGCTCAGCTTCACTAGTGTGCAATTGACTGACTGCGAAAAACAAAGCAGCAGAGCACCGGGCTTCTGGGCGCTGTGAAGGCAATTGCCAAAACCAGGCAGCTGCTCCTTCCCAAGCACAGGCAGCTGCCTATGCTCTTGCTTGTCGACAAACTCACCGCTGCCCTTCTTTTCAGCAGCTGCCACCGTCTTCTGTGCATCTCGGAGCCTGTGGCGACGAGCAAGACTTGCCAAGGTGGGACGCATCAGGACCAAGTCAAAACCCAGGCAAGTTGTCCTGGAACGCTTTCCATTCGCTTGCCGAGAGTGAATTCAACAGGCAGGAGAGCGGCAGCCACCGTCCTCCAGCAGTCGGAAGGCTTCGCACGCAAGCCCGCTTCTTTGCGGCTTCGTTCTTCGCCTCTTCCAAGCAACCGCGATCTCTGCCTCTCGGAGGCGAAGAAGCGGCTAATTCGCGCACAGCTCAGTAGAGCGGCAGCGCAGCGCTCCGGAGCGCCGCTTCAAGCCGAAAGACGCCGGGAAGCGGCACTTTCCTCCGGATAGCTCCGGAGCCGCGCTTCTGCCTCTCTAGTCGTCTCTATCTTAGCGAAAAGCTTTCCCACTCCATTTGGCAAGGGGAGAGCGTACCTGCACTGCACACTAACCGCGGTTTGCAAAGAAAGAGGATTTGCTGCACATTCCAAGGACACGGCTCTTTCCGAGGCAATCTGCAACCTGCTGTCAGATGGAAGTGCTCTCTGCCCTCTCCTGCCCAGCTCTAGCTACTAGCGGGCACTTGCCAGCCTGGGCGAGGCAAACAACCTCCAGAGATGTCACAGAGCATAAGTGGAGCACAGATGCTCAAAAGCAGCAAAGCTGAAGAGCCTGGCTCAGCTTCACTAGTGTGCAATTGACTGACTGCGAAAACAAAGCAGCAGAGCACCGGGCTTCTGGGCGCTGTGAAGGCAATTGCCAAAACCAGGCAGCTGCTCCTTCCCAAGCACAGGCAGCTGCCTATGTTCTTGCTTGTCGACAAACTCACCGCTGCCCTTCTTTTCAGCAGCTGCCACCGTCTTCTGTGCATCTCGGAGCCTCTGGCGACGAGCAAGACTTGCCAAGGTGGGACGCATCAGGACCAAGTCAAAACCCAGGCAAGTTGTCCTGGAACGCTTTCCATTCGCTTGCCGAGAGTGAATTCAAGAGGCAGGAGAGCGGCAGCCACCGTCCTCCAGCAGTCGGAAGGCTTCGCACGCAAGCCCGCTTCTTTGCGGCTTCGTTCTTCGCCTCTTCCAAGCAACCGCGATCTCTGCCTCTCGGAGGCGAAGAAGCGGCTAATTCGCGCACAGCTCAGTAGAGCGGCAGCGCAGCGCTCCGGAGCGCCGCTTCAAGCCGAAAGACGCCGGGAAGCGGCACTTTCCTCCGGATAGCTCCGGAGCCGCGCTTCTGCCTCTCTAGTCGTCTCTAGCTTAGCAAAAAGCTTTCCCACTCCATTTGGCAAGGGGAGAGTGGACCTGCACTGCACACTAACCGCGGTTTGCAAAGAAAGAGGATTTGCTGCACATTCCAAGGACACGGCTCTTTCCGAGGCAATCTGCAACCTGCTGTCAGATGGAAGTGCTCTCTGCCCTCTCCTGCCCAGCTCTAGGTACTAGCGGGCACTTGCCAGCCTGGGCGAGGCAAACAACCTCGAGAGATGTCACAGAGCATAAGTGGAGCACAGATGCTCAAAAGCAGCAAAGCTGAAGAGCCTGGCTCAGCTTCACTAGTGTGCAATTGACTGACTGCGAAAAACAAAGCAGCAGAGCACCGGGCTTCTGGGCGCTGTGAAGGCAATTGCCAAAACCAGGCAGCTGCTCCTTCCCAAGCACAGGCAGCTGCCTATGTTCTTGCTTGTCGACAAACTCACCGCTGCCCTTCTTTTCAGCAGCTGCCACCGTCTTCTGTGCATCTCGGAGCCTCTGGCGACGAGCAAGACTTGCCAAGGTGGGAGGCATCAGGACCAAGTCAAAACCCAGGCAAGTTGTCCTGGAACGCTTTCCATTCGCTTGCCGAGAGTGAATTCAACAGGCAGGAGAGCGGCAGCCACCGTCCTCCAGCAGTCGGAAGGCTTCGCACACAAGCCCGCTTCTTTGCGGCTTCGTTCTTCGCCTCTTCCAAGCAACCGCGATCTCTGCCTCTCGGAGGCGAAGAAGCGGCTAATTCGCGCACAGCTCAGTAGAGCGGCAGCGCAGCGCTCCGGAGCGCCGCTTCAAGCCGAAAGACGCCGGGAAGCGGCACTTTCCTCCGGATAGCTCCGGAGCCGCGCTTCTGCCTCTCTAGTCGTCTCTATCTTAGCGAAAAGCTTTCCCACTCCAGTTGGCAAGGGGAGAGTGGACCTGCACTGCACACTAACCGCGGTTTGCAAAGAAAGAGGATTTGCTGCACATTCCAAGGACACGGCTCTTTCCGAGGCAATCTGCAACCTGCTGTCAGATGGAAGTGCTCTCTGCCCTCTCCTGCCAAGCTCTAGGTACTAGCGGGCACTTGCCAGCCTGGGCGAGACAAACAACCTCGAGAGATGTCACAGAGCATAAGTGGAGCACAGATGCTCAAAAGCAGCAAAGCTGAAGAGCCTGGCTCAGCTTCACTAGTGTGCCATTGACTGACTGCGAAAAACAAAGCAGCAGAGCACCGGGCTTCTGGGCGCTGTGAAGGCAATTGCCAAAACCAGGCAGCTGCTCCTTCCCAAGCACAGGCAGCTGCCTATGCTCTTGCTTGTCGACAAACTCACCGCTGCCCTTCTTTTCAGCAGCTGCCACCGTCTTCTGTGCATCTCGGAGCCTCTGGCGACGAGCAAGACTTGCCAAGGTGGGACGCATCAGGACCAAGTCAAAACCCAGGCAAGTTGTCCTGGAACGCTTTCCATTCGCTTGCCGAGAGTGAATTCAACAGGCAGGAGAGCGGCAGCCACCGTCCTCCAGCAGTCGGAAGGCTTCGCACACAAGCCCGCTTCTTTGCGGCTTCGTTCTTCGCCTCTTCCAAGCAACCGCGATCTCTGCCTCTCGGAGGCGAAGAAGCGGCTAATTCGCGCACAGCTCAGTAGAGCGGCAGCGCAGCGCTCCGGAGCACCGCTTCAAGCCGAAAGACGCCGGGAAGCGGCACTTTCCTCCGGATAGCTCCGGAGCCGCGCTTCTGCCTCTCTAGTCGTCTCTATCTTAGCGAAAAGCTTTCCCACTCCATTTGGCAAGGGGAGAGTGGACCTGCACTGCACACTAACCGCGGTTTGCAAAGAAAGAGGATTTGCTGCACATTCCAAGGACACGGCTCTTTCCGAGGCAATCTGCAACCTGCTGTCAGATGGAAGTGCTCTCTGCCCTCTCCTGCCCAGCTCTAGGTACTAGCGGGCACTTGCCAGCCTGGGCGAGACAAACAACCTCGAGAGATGTCACAGAGCATAAGTGGAGCACAGATGCTCAAAAGCAGCAAAGCTGAAGAGCCTGGCTCAGCTTCACTAGTGTGCCATTGACTGACTGCGAAAAACAAAGCAGCAGAGCACCGGGCTTCTGGGCGCTGTGAAGGCAATTGCCAAAACCAGGCAGCTGCTCCTTCCCAAGCACAGGCAGCTGCCTATGCTCTTGCTTGTCGACAAACTCACCGCTGCCCTTCTTTTCAGCAGCTGCCACCGTCTTCTGTGCATCTCGGAGCCTGTGGCGACGAGCAAGACTTGCCAAGGTGGGAGGCATCAGGACCAAGTCAAAACCAGGCAAGTTGTCCTGGAACGCTTTCCATTCGCTTGCCGAGAGTGAATTCAAGAGGCAGGAGAGCGGCAGCCACCGTCCTCCAGCAGTCGGAAGGCTTCGCACACAAGCCCGCTTCTTTGCGGCTTCGTTCTTCGCCTCTTCCAAGCAACCGCGATCTCTGCCTCTCGGAGGCGAAGAAGTGGCTAATTCGCGCACAGCTCAGTAGAGTGGCAGCGCAGCGCTCTGGAGCGCCGCTTCAAGCCGAAAGACGCCGGGAAGCGGCACTTTCCTCCGGATAGCTCCGGAGCCGCGCTTCTGCCTCTCTAGTCGTCTCTATCTTAGCGAAAAGCTTTCCCACTCCAGTTGGCAAGGGGAGAGCGTACCTGCACTGCACACTAACCGCGGTTTGCAAAGAAAGAGGATTTGCTGCACATTCCAAGGACACGGCTCTTTCCGAGGCAATCTGCAACCTGCTGTCAGATGGAAGTGCTCTCTGCCCTCTCCTGCCCAGCTCTAGCTACTAGCGGGCACTTGCCAGCCTGGCCGAGGCAAACAACCTCCAGAGATGTCACAGAGCGTAAGTGGAGCACAGATGCTCAAAAGCAGCAAAGCTGAAGAGCCTGGCTCAGCTTCACTAGTGTGCAATTTACTGACTGCGAAAAACAAAGCAGCAGAGCACCGGGCTTCTGGGCGCTGTGAAGGCAATTGCCAAAACCAGGCAGCTGCTCCTTCCCAAGCACAGGCAGCTGCCTATGCTCTTGCTTGTCGACAAACTCACCGCTGCCCTTCTTTTCAGCAGCTGCCACCGTCTTCTGTGCATCTCGGAGCCTCTGGCGACGAGCAAGACTTGCCAAGGTGGGAGGCATCAGGACCAAGTCAAAACACAGGCAAGTTGTCCCGGAACGCTTTCCATTCGCTTGCCGAGAGTGAATTCAACAGGCAGGAGAGCGGCAGCCACCGTCCTCCAGCAGTCGGAAGGCTTGGCACACAAGCCCGCTTCTTTGCGGCTTCGTTCTTCGCCTCTTCCAAGCAACCGCGATCTCTGCCTCTCGGAGGCGAAGAAGCGGCTAATTCGCGCACAGCTCAGTAGAGCGGCAGCGCAGCGCTCCGGAGCGCCGCTTCAAGCCGAAAGACGCCGGGAAGCGGCACTTTCCTCCGGATAGCTCCGGAGCCGCGCTTCTGCCTCTCTAGTCGTCTCTATCTTAGCGAAAAGCTTTCCCACTCCATTTGGCAAGGGGAGAGCGTACCTGCACTGCACACTAACCGCGGTTTGCAAAGAAAGAGGATTTGCTGCACATTCCAAGGACACGGCTCTTTCCGAGGCAATCTGCAACCTGCTGTCAGATGGAAGTGCTCTCTGCCCTCTCCTGCCCAGCTCTAGCTACTAGCGGGCACTTGCCAGCCTGGCCGAGGCAAACAACCTCCAGAGATGTCACAGAGCATAAGTGGAGCACAGATGCTCAAAAGCAGCAAAGCTGAAGAGCCTGGCTCAGCTTCACTAGTGTGCAATTGACTGACTGCGAAAAACAAAGCAGCAGAGCACCGGGCTTCTGGGCGCTGTGAAGCCAATTGCCAAAACCAGGCAGCTGCTCCTTCCCAAGCACAGGCAGCTGCCTATGTTCTTGCTTGTCGACAAACTCACCGCTGCCCTTCTTTTCAGCAGCTGCCACCGTCTTCTGTGCATCTCGGAGCCTCTGGCGACGAGCAAGACTTGCCAAGGTGGGACGCATCAGGACCAAGTCAAAACCCAGGCAAGTTGTCCTGGAACGCTTTCCATTCGCTTGCCGAGAGTGAATTCAACAGGCAGGAGAGCGGCAGCCACCGTCCTCCAGCAGTCGGAAGGCTTCGCACGCAAGCCCGCTTCTTTGCGGCTTCGTTCTTCGCCTCTTCCAAGCAACCGCGATCTCTGCCTCTCGGAGGCGAAGAAGCGGCTAATTCGCGCACAGCTCAGTAGAGCGGCAGCGCAGCGCTCCGGAGCGCCGCTTCAAGCCGAAAGACGCCGGGAAGCGGCACTTTCCTCCGGATAGCTCCGGAGCCGCGCTTCTGCCTCTCTAGTCGTCTCTATCTTAGCGAAAAGCTTTCCCACTCCATTTGGCAAGGGGAGAGCGTACCTGCACTGCACACTAACCGCGGTTTGCAAAGAAAGAGGATTTGCTGCACATTCCAAGGACACGGCTCTTTCCGAGGCAATCTGCAACCTGCTGTCAGATGGAAGTGCTCTCTGCCCTCTCCTGCCCAGCTCTAGGTACTAGCGGGCACTTGCCAGCCTGGGCGAGGCAAACAACCTCCAGAGATGTCACAGAGCATAAGTGGAGCACAGATGCTCAAAAGCAGCAAAGCTGAAGAGCCTGGCTCAGCTTCACTAGTGTGCAATTGACTGACTGCGAAAAACAAAGCAGCAGAGCACCGGGCTTCTGGGCGCTGTGAAGGCAATTGCCAAAACCAGGCAGCTGCTCCTTCCCAAGCACAGGCAGCTGCCTATGTTCTTGCTTGTCGACAAACTCACCGCTGCCCTTCTTTTCAGCAGCTGCCACCGTCTTCTGTGCATCTCGGAGCCTGTGGCGACGAGCAAGACTTGCCAAGGTGGGAGGCATCAGGACCAAGTCAAAACCCAGGCAAGTTGTCCTGGAACGCTTTCCATTCGCTTGCCGAGAGTGAATTCAACAGGCAGGAGAGCGGCAGCCACCGTCCTCCAGCAGTCGGAAGGCTTCGCACACAAGCCCGCTTCTTTGCGGCTTCGTTCTTCGCCTCTTCCAAGCAACCGCGATCTCTGCCTCTCGGAGGCGAAGAAGCGGCTAATTCGCGCACAGCTCAGTAGAGCGGCAGCGCAGCGCTCCGGAGCGCCGCTTCAAGCCGAAAGACGCCGGGAAGCGGCACTTTCCTCCGGATAGCTCCGGAGCCGCGCTTCTGCCTCTCTAGTCGTCTCTATCTTAGCGAAAAGCTTTCCCACTCCATTTGGCAAGGGGAGAGTGGACCTGCACTGCACACTAACCGCGGTTTGCAAAGAAAGAGGATTTGCTGCACATTCCAAGGACACGGCTCTTTCCGAGGCAATCTGCAACCTGCTGTCAGATGGAAGTGCTCTCTGCCCTCTCCTGCCCAGCTCTAGCTACTAGCGGGCACTTGCCAGCCTGGCCGAGGCAAACAACCTCCAGAGATGTCACAGAGCGTAAGTGGAGCACAGATGCTCAAAAGCAGCAAAGCTGAAGAGCCTGGCTCAGCTTCACTAGTGTGCAATTGACTGACTGCGAAAAACAAAGCAGCAGAGCACCGGGCTTCTGGGCGCTGTGAAGGCAATTGCCAAAACCAGGCAGCTGCTCCTTCCCAAGCACAGGCAGCTGCCTATGTTCTTGCTTGTCGACAAACTCACCGCTGCCCTTCTTTTCAGCAGCTGCCACCGTCTTCTGTGCATCTCGGAGCCTCTGGCGACGAGCAAGACTTGCCAAGGTGGGAGGCATCAGGACCAAGTCAAAACCCAGGCAAGTTGTCCTGGAACGCTTTCCATTCGCTTGCCGAGAGTGAATTCAACAGGCAGGAGAGCGGCAGCCACCGTCCTCCAGCAGTCGGAAGGCTTCGCACACAAGCCCGCTTCTTTGCGGCTTCGTTCTTCGCCTCTTCCAAGCAACCGCGATCTCTGCCTCTCGGAGGCGAAGAAGTGGCTAATTCGCGCACAGCTCAGTAGAGTGGCAGCGCAGCGCTCCGGAGCGCCGCTTCAAGCCGAAAGACGCCGGGAAGCGGCACTTTCCTCCGGATAGCTCCGGAGCCGCGCTTCTGCCTCTCTAGTCGTCTCTATCTTAGCGAAAAGCTTTCCCACTCCAGTTGGCAAGGGGAGAGCGTACCTGCACTGCACACTAACCGCGGTTTGCAAAGAAAGAGGATTTGCTGCACATTCCAAGGACACGGCTCTTTCCGAGGCAATCTGCAACCTGCTGTCAGATGGAAGTGCTCTCTGCCCTCTCCTGCCCAGCTCTAGCTACTAGCGGGCACTTGCCAGCCTGGCCGAGGCAAACAACCTCCAGAGATGTCACAGAGCGTAAGTGGAGCACAGATGCTCAAAAGCAGCAAAGCTGAAGAGCCTGGCTCAGCTTCACTAGTGTGCAATTTACTGACTGCGAAAAACAAAGCAGCAGAGCACCGGGCTTCTGGGCGCTGTGAAGGCAATTGCCAAAACCAGGCAGCTGCTCCTTCCCAAGCACAGGCAGCTGCCTATGTTCTTGCTTGTCGACAAACTCACCGCTGCCCTTCTTTTCAGCAGCTGCCACCGTCTTCTGTGCATCTCGGAGCCTCTGGCGACGAGCAAGACTTGCCAAGGTGGGAGGCATCAGGACCAAGTCAAAACCCAGGCAAGTTGTCCTGGAACGCTTTCCATTCGCTTGCCGAGAGTGAATTCAACAGGCAGGAGAGCGGCAGCCACCGTCCTCCAGCAGTCGGAAGGCTTCGCACACAAGCCCGCTTCTTTGCGGCTTCGTTCTTCGCCTCTTCCAAGCAACCGCGATCTCTGCCTCTCGGAGGCGAAGAAGCGGCTAATTCGCGCACAGCTCAGTAGAGCGGCAGCGCAGCGCTCCGGAGCGCCGCTTCAAGCCGAAAGACGCCGGGAAGCGGCACTTTCCTCCGGATAGCTCCGGAGCCGCGCTTCTGCCTCTCTAGTCGTCTCTATCTTAGCGAAAAGCTTTCCCACTCCATTTGGCAAGGGGAGAGCGTACCTGCACTGCACACTAACCGCGGTTTGCAAAGAAAGAGGATTTGCTGCACATTCCAAGGACACGGCTCTTTCCGAGGCAATCTGCAACCTGCTGTCAGATGGAAGTGCTCTCTGCCCTCTCCTGCCCAGCTCTAGGTACTAGCGGGCACTTGCCAGCCTGGCCGAGGCAAACAACCTCGAGAGATGTCACAGAGCATAAGTGGAGCACAGATGCTCAAAAGCAGCAAAGCTGAAGAGCCTGGCTCAGCTTCACTAGTGTGCAATTGACTGACTGCGAAAAACAAAGCAGCAGAGCACCGGGCTTCTGGGCGCTGTGAAGGCAATTGCCAAAACCAGGCAGCTGCTCCTTCCCAAGCACAGGCAGCTGCCTATGTTCTTGCTTGTCGACAAACTCACCGCTGCCCTTCTTTTCAGCAGCTGCCACCGTCTTCTGTGCATCTCGGAGCCTCTGGCGACGAGCAAGACTTGCCAAGGTGGGACGCATCAGGACCAAGTCAAAACCCAGGCAAGTTGTCCTGGAACGCTTTCCATTCGCTTGCCGAGAGTGAATTCAAGAGGCAGGAGAGCGGCAGCCACCGTCCTCCAGCAGTCGGAAGGCTTCGCACGCAAGCCCGCTTCTTTGCGGCTTCGTTCTTCGCCTCTTCCAAGCAACCGCGATCTCTGCCTCTCGGAGGCGAAGAAGCGGCTAATTCGCGCACAGCTCAGTAGAGCGGCAGCGCAGCGCTCCGGAGCGCCGCTTCAAGCCGAAAGACGCCGGGAAGCGGCACTTTCCTCCGGATAGCTCCGGAGCCGCGCTTCTGCCTCTCTAGTCGTCTCTATCTTAGCGAAAAGCTTTCCCACTCCATTTGGCAAGGGGAGAGCGTACCTGCACTGCACACTAACCGCGGTTTGCAAAGAAAGAGGATTTGCTGCACATTCCAAGGACACGGCTCTTTCCGAGGCAATCTGCAACCTGCTGTCAGATGGAAGTGCTCTCTGCCCTCTCCTGCCCAGCTCTAGCTACTAGCGGGCACTTGCCAGCCTGGGCGAGGCAAACAACCTCCAGAGATGTCACAGAGCATAAGTGGAGCACAGATGCTCAAAAGCAGCAAAGCTGAAGAGCCTGGCTCAGCTTCACTAGTGTGCCATTGACTGACTGCGAAAAACAAAGCAGCAGAGCACCGGGCTTCTGGGCGCTGTGAAGGCAATTGCCAAAACCAGGCAGCTGCTCCTTCCCAAGCACAGGCAGCTGCCTATGTTCTTGCTTGTCGACAAACTCACCGCTGCCCTTCTTTTCAGCAGCTGCCACCGTCTTCTGTGCATCTCGGAGCCTCTGGCGACGAGCAAGACTTGCCAAGGTGGGAGGCATCAGGACCAAGTCAAAACCCAGGCAAGTTGTCCTGGAACGCTTTCCATTCGCTTGCCGAGAGTGAATTCAAGAGGCAGGAGAGCGGCAGCCACCGTCCTCCAGCAGTCGGAAGGCTTCGCACGCAAGCCCGCTTCTTTGCGGCTTCGTTCTTCGCCTCTTCCAAGCAACCGCGATCTCTGCCTCTCGGAGGCGAAGAAGCGGCTAATTCGCGCACAGCTCAGTAGAGCGGCAGCGCAGCGCTCCGGAGCGCCGCTTCAAGCCGAAAGACGCCGGGAAGCGGCACTTTCCTCCGGATAGCTCCGGAGCCGCGCTTCTGCCTCTCTAGTCGTCTCTATCTTAGCGAAAAGCTTTCCCACTCCATTTGGCAAGGGGAGAGCGTACCTGCACTGCACACTAACCGCGGTTTGCAAAGAAAGAGGATTTGCTGCACATTCCAAGGACACGGCTCTTTCCGAGGCAATCTGCAACCTGCTGTCAGATGGAAGTGCTCTCTGCCCTCTCCTGCCCAGCTCTAGCTACTAGCGGGCACTTGCCAGCCTGGGCGAGGCAAACAACCTCCAGAGATGTCACAGAGCATAAGTGGAGCACAGATGCTCAAAAGCAGCAAAGCTGAAGAGCCTGGCTCAGCTTCACTAGTGTGCCATTGACTGACTGCGAAAAACAAAGCAGCAGAGCACCGGGCTTCTGGGCGCTGTGAAGGCAATTGCCAAAACCAGGCAGCTGCTCCTTCCCAAGCACAGGCAGCTGCCTATGTTCTTGCTTGTCGACAAACTCACCGCTGCCCTTCTTTTCAGCAGCTGCCACCGTCTTCTGTGCATCTCGGAGCCTCTGGCGACGAGCAAGACTTGCCAAGGTGGGAGGCATCAGGACCAAGTCAAAACCCAGGCAAGTTGTCCTGGAACGCTTTCCATTCGCTTGCCGAGAGTGAATTCAAGAGGCAGGAGAGCGGCAGCCACCGTCCTCCAGCAGTCGGAAGGCTTCGCACGCAAGCCCGCTTCTTTGCGGCTTCGTTCTTCGCCTCTTCCAAGCAACCGCGATCTCTGCCTCTCGGAGGCGAAGAAGCGGCTAATTCGCGCACAGCTCAGTAGAGCGGCAGCGCAGCGCTCCGGAGCGCCGCTTCAAGCCGAAAGACGCCGGGAAGCGGCACTTTCCTCCGGATAGCTCCGGAGCCGCGCTTCTGCCTCTCTAGTCGTCTCTATCTTAGCGAAAAGCTTTCCCACTCCATTTGGCAAGGGGAGAGCGTACCTGCACTGCACACTAACCGCGGTTTGCAAAGAAAGAGGATTTGCTGCACATTCCAAGGACACGGCTCTTTCCGAGGCAATCTGCAACCTGCTGTCAGATGGAAGTGCTCTCTGCCCTCTCCTGCCCAGCTCTAGGTACTAGCGGGCACTTGCCAGCCTGGGCGAGGCAAACAACCTCCAGAGATGTCACAGAGCATAAGTGGAGCATAGATGCTCAAAAGCAGCAAAGCTGAAGAGCCTGGCTCAGCTTCACTAGTGTGCCATTGACTGACTGCGAAAAACAAAGCAGCAGAGCACCGGGCTTCTGGGCGCTGTGAAGGCAATTGCCAAAACCAGGCAGCTGCTCCTTCCCAAGCACAGGCAGCTGCCTATGTTCTTGCTTGTCGACAAACTCACCGCTGTCCTTCTTTTCAGCAGCTGCCACCGTCTTCTGTGCATCTCGGAGCCTCTGGCGACGAGCAAGACTTGCCAAGGTGGGAGGCATCAGGACCAAGTCAAAACCCAGGCAAGTTGTCCTGGAACGCTTTCCATTCGCTTGCCGAGAGTGAATTCAACAGGCAGGAGAGCGGCAGCCACCGTCCTCCAGCAGTCGGAAGGCTTCGCACACAAGCCCGCTTCTTTGCGGCTTCGTTCTTCGCCTCTTCCAAGCAACCGCCATCTCTGCCTCTCGGAGGCGAAGAAGTGGCTAATTCGCGCACAGCTCAGTAGAGTGGCAGCGCAGCGCTCTGGAGCGCCGCTTCAAGCCGAAAGACGCCGGGAAGCGGCACTTTCCTCCGGATAGCTCCGGAGCCGCGCTTCTGCCTCTCTAGTCGTCTCTAGCTTAGCGAAAAGCTTTCCCACTCCATTTGGCAAGGGGAGAGTGGACCTGCACTGCACACTAACCGCGGTTTGCAAAGAAAGAGGATTTGCTGCACATTCCAAAGACACGGCTCTTTCCGAGGCAATCTGCAACCTGCTGTCAGATGGAAGTGCTCTCTGCCCTCTCCTGCCCAGCTCTAGGTACTAGCGGGCACTTTCCAGCCTGGCCGAGGCAAACAACCTCCAGAGATGTCACAGAGCATAAGTGGAGCACAGATGCTCAAAAGCAGCAAAGCTGAAGAGCCTGGCTCAGCTTCACTAGTGTGCAATTGACTGACTGCGAAAAACAAAGCAGCAGAGCAGCAGAGCACCGGGCTTCTGGGCGCTGTGAAGGCAATTGCTAAAACCAGGCAGCTGCTCCTTCCCAAGCACAGGCAGCTGCCTATGTTCTTGCTTGTCGACAAACTCACCGCTGCCCTTCTTTTCAGCAGCTGCCACCGTCTTCTGTGCATCTCGGAGCCTCTGGCGACGAGCAAGACTTGCCAAGGTGGGAGGCATCAGGACCAAGTCAAAACCCAGGCAAGTTGTCCTGGAACGCTTTCCATTCGCTTGCCGAGAGTGAATTCAAGAGGCAGGAGAGCGGCAGCCACCGTCCTCCAGCAGTCGGAAGGCTTCGCACGCAAGCCCGCTTCTTTGCGGCTTCGTTCTTCGCCTCTTCCAAGCAACCGCGATCTCTGCCTCTCGGAGGCGAAGAAGCGGCTAATTCGCGCACAGCTCAGTAGAGTGGCAGCGCAGCGCTCCGGAGCGCCGCTTCAAGCCGAAAGACGCCGGGAAGCGGCACTTTCCTCCGGATAGCTCCGGAGCCGCGCTTCTGCCTCTCTAGTCGTCTCTAGCTTAGCGAAAAGCTTTCCCACTCCATTTGGCAAGGGGAGAGTGGACCTGCACTGCACACTAACCGCGGTTTGCAAAGAAAGAGGATTTGATGCACATTCCAAGGACACGGCTCTTTCCGAGGCAATCTGCAACCTGCTGTCAGATGGAAGTGCTCTCTGCCCTCTCCTGCCCAGCTCTAGCTACTAGCGGGCACTTGTCAGCCTGGGCGAGGCAAACAACCTCGAGAGATGTCACAGAGCATAAGTGGAGCACAGATGCTCAAAAGCAGCAAAGCTGAAGAGCCTGGCTCAGCTTCACTAGTGTGCAATTGACTGACTGCGAAAAACAAAGCAGCAGAGCAGCAGAGCACCGGGCTTCTGGGCGCTGTGAAGGCAATTGCCAAAACCAGGCAGCTGCTCCTTCCCAAGCACAGGCAGCTGCCTATGTTCTTGCTTGTCGACAAACTCACCGCTGCCCTTCTTTTCAGCAGCTGCCACCGTCTTCTGTGCATCTCGGAGCCTCTGGCGACGAGCAAGACTTGCCAAGGTGGGAGGCATCAGGACCAAGTCAAAACCCAGGCAAGTTGTCCTGGAACGCTTTCCATTCGCTTGCCGAGAGTGAATTCAACAGGCAGGAGAGCGGCAGCCACCGTCCTCCAGCAGTCGGAAGGCTTCGCACGCAAGCCCGCTTCTTTGCGGCTTCGTTCTTCGCCTCTTCCAAGCAACCGCGATCTCTGCCTCTCGGAGGCGAAGAAGCGGCTAATTCGCGCACAGCTCAGTAGAGCGGCAGCGCAGCGCTCCGGAGCACCGCTTCAAGCCGAAAGACGCCGGGAAGCGGCACTTTCCTCCGGATAGCTCCGGAGCCGCGCTTCTGCCTCTCTAGTCGTCTCTATCTTAGCGAAAAGCTTTCCCACTCCATTTGGCAAGGGGAGAGTGGACCTGCACTGCACACTAACCGCGGTTTGCAAAGAAAGAGGATTTGCTGCACATTCCAAGGACACGGCTCTTTCCGAGGCAATCTGCAACCTGCTGTCAGATGGAAGTGCTCTCTGCCCTCTCCTGCCAAGCTCTAGGTACTAGCGGGCACTTGCCAGCCTGGGCGAGACAAACAACCTCGAGAGATGTCACAGAGCATAAGTGGAGCATAGATGCTCAAAAGCAGCAAAGCTGAAGAGCCTGGCTCAGCTTCACTAGTGTGCAATTGACTGACTGCGAAAAACAAAGCAGCAGAGCACCGGGCTTCTGGGCGCTGTGAAGGCAATTGCCAAAACCAGGCAGCTGCTCCTTCCCAAGCACAGGCAGCTGCCTATGCTCTTGCTTGTCGACAAACTCACCGCTGCCCTTCTTTTCAGCAGCTGCCACCGTCTTCTGTGCATCTCGGAGCCTCTGGCGACGAGCAAGACTTGCCAAGGTGGGAGGCATCAGGACCAAGTCAAAACCCAGGCAAGTTGTCCTGGAACGCTTTCCATTCGCTTGCCGAGAGTGAATTCAACAGGCAGGAGAGCGGCAGCCACCGTCCTCCAGCAGTCGGAAGGCTTCGCACACAAGCCCGCTTCTTTGCGGCTTCGTTCTTCGCCTCTTCCAAGCAACCGCGATCTCTGCCTCTCGGAGGCGAAGAAGCGGCTAATTCGCGCACAGCTCAGTAGAGCGGCAGCGCAGCGCTCCGGAGCGCCGCTTCAAGCCGAAAGACGCCGGGAAGCGGCACTTTCCTCCGGATAGCTCCGGAGCCGCGCTTCTGCCTCTCTAGTCGTCTCTATCTTAGCGAAAAGCTTTCCCACTCCATTTGGCAAGGGGAGAGCGTACCTGCACTGCACACTAACCGCGGTTTGCAAAGAAAGAGGATTTGCTGCACATTCCAAGGACACGGCTCTTTCCGAGGCAATCTGCAACCTGCTGTCAGATGGAAGTGCTCTCTGCCCTCTCCTGCCCAGCTCTAGGTACTAGCGGGCACTTGCCAGCCTGGGCGAGGCAAACAACCTCCAGAGATGTCACAGAGCATAAGTGGAGCACAGATGCTCAAAAGCAGCAAAGCTGAAGAGCCTGGCTCAGCTTCACTAGTGTGCCATTGACTGACTGCGAAAAACAAAGCAGCAGAGCACCGGGCTTCTGGGCGCTGTGAAGGCAATTGCCAAAACCAGGCAGCTGCTCCTTCCCAAGCACAGGCAGCTGCCTATGCTCTTGCTTGTCGACAAACTCACCGCTGCCCTTCTTTTCAGCAGCTGCCACCGTCTTCTGTGCATCTCGGAGCCTCTGGCGACGAGCAAGACTTGCCAAGGTGGGAGGCATCAGGACCAAGTCAAAACCCAGGCAAGTTGTCCTGGAACGCTTTCCATTCGCTTGCCGAGAGTGAATTCAACAGGCAGGAGAGCGGCAGCCACCGTCCTCCAGCAGTCGGAAGGCTTCGCACGCAAGCCCGCTTCTTTGCGGCTTCGTTCTTCGCCTCTTCCAAGCAACCGCGATCTCTGCCTCTCGGAGGCGAAGAAGCGGCTAATTCGCGCACAGCTCAGTAGAGCGGCAGCGCAGCGCTCCGGAGCGCCGCTTCAAGCCGAAAGACGCCGGGAAGCGGCACTTTCCTCCGGATAGCTCCGGAGCCGCGCTTCTGCCTCTCTAGTCGTCTCTATCTTAGCGAAAAGCTTTCCCACTCCATTTGGCAAGGGGAGAGCGTACCTGCACTGCACACTAACCGCGGTTTGCAAAGAAAGAGGATTTGCTGCACATTCCAAGGACACGGCTCTTTCCGAGGCAATCTGCAACCTGCTGTCAGATGGAAGTGCTCTCTGCCCTCTCCTGCCCAGCTCTAGCTTGCCAGCCTGGGCGAGGCAAACAACCTCCAGAGATGTCACAGAGCATAAGTGGAGCACAGATGCTCAAAAGCAGCAAAGCTGAAGAGCCTGGCTCAGCTTCACTAGTGTGCCATTGACTGACTGCGAAAAACAAAGCAGCAGAGCACCGGGCTTCTGGGCGCTGTGAAGGCAATTGCCAAAAACCAGGCAGCTGCTCCTTCCCAAGCACAGGCAGCTGCCTATGTTCTTGCTTGTCGACAAACTCACCGCTGCCTTCTTTTCAGCAGCTGCCACCGTCTTCTGTGCATCTCGGAGCCTCTGGCGACGAGCAAGACTTGCCAAGGTGGGAGGCATCAGGACCAAGTCAAAACCCAGGCAAGTTGTCCTGGAACGCTTTCCATTCGCTTGCCGAGAGTGAATTCAAGAGGCAGGGAGAGCGGCAGCCACCGTCCTCCAGCAGTCGGAAGGCTTCGCACGCAAGCCCGCTTCTTTGCGGCTTCGTTCTTCGGCCTCTTCCAAGCAACCGCGATCTCTGCCTCTCGGAGGCGAAGAAGCGGCTAATTCGCGCACAGCTCAGTAGAGCGGCAGCGCAGCGCTCCGGAGCACCGCTTCAAGCCGAAAGACGCCGGGAAGCGGCACTTTCCTCCGGATAGCTCCGGAGCCGCGCTTCTGCCTCTCTAGTCGTCTCTATCTTAGCGAAAAGCTTTCCCACTCCATTTGGCAAGGGGAGAGCGTACCTGCACTGCACACTAACCGCGGTTTGCAAAGAAAGAGGATTTGCTGCACATTCCAAGGACACGGCTCTTTCCGAGGCAATCTGCAACCTGCTGTCAGATGGAAGTGCTCTCTGCCCTCTCCTGCCCAGCTCTAGGTACTAGCGGGCACTTGCCAGCCTGGGCGAGGCAAACAACCTCCAGAGATGTCACAGAGCATAAGTGGAGCATAGATGCTCAAAAGCAGCAAAGCTGAAGAGCCTGGCTCAGCTTCACTAGTGTGCCATTGACTGGACTGCGAAAAACAAAGCAGCAGAGCACCGGGCTTCTGGGCGCTGTGAAGGCAATTGCCAAAACCAGGCAGCTGCTCCTTCCCAAGCACAGGCAGCTGCCTATGCTCTTGCTTGTCGACAAACTCACCGCTGCCCCTTCTTTTCAGCAGCTGCCACCGTCTTCTGTGCATCTCGGAGCCTCTGGCGACGAGCAAGACTTGCCAAGGTGGGAGGCATCAGGACCAAGTCAAAAACCCAGGCAAGTTGTCCTGGAACGCTTTCCATTCGCTTGCGAGAGTGAATTCAACAGGCAGGAGAGCGGCAGCCACCGTCCTCCAGCAGTCGGAAGGCTTCGCACACAAGCCCGCTTCTTTGCGGCTTCGTTCTTCGCCTCTTCCAAGCAACCGCGATCTCTGCCTCTCGGAGGCGAAGAAGTGGCTAATTCGCGCACAGCTCAGTAGAGTGGCAGCGCAGCGCTCTGGAGCGCCGCTTCAAGCCGAAAGACGCCGGGAAGCGGCACTTTCCTCCGGATAGCTCCGGAGCCGCGCTTCTGCCTCTCTAGTCGTCTCTAGCTTAGCGAAAAGCTTTCCCACTCCATTTGGCAAGGGGAGAGTGGACCTGCACTGCACACTAACCGCGGTTTGCAAAGAAAGAGGATTTGATGCACATTCCAAAGACACGGCTCTTTCCGAGGCAATCTGCAACCTGCTGTCAGATGGAAGTGCTCTCTGCCCTCTCCTGCCCAGCTCTAGGTACTAGCGGGGCACTTTCCAGCCTGGCCGAGGCAAACAACCTCCAGAGATGTCACAGAGCATAAGTGGAGCACAGATGCTCAAAAGCAGCAAAGCTGAAGAGCCTGGCTCAGCTTCACTAGTGTGCAATTGACTGACTGCGAAAAACAAAGCAGCAGAGCAGCAGAGCACCGGGCTTCTGGGCGCTGTGAAGGCAATTGCCAAAACCAGGCAGCTGCTCCTTCCCAAGCACAGGCAGCTGCCTATGTTCTTGCTTGTCGACAAACTCACCGCTGCCCTTCTTTTCAGCAGCTGCCACCGTCTTCTGTGCATCTCGGAGCCTCTGGCGACGAGCAAGACTTGCCAAGGTGGGAGGCATCAGGACCAAGTCAAAACCCAGGCAAGTTGTCCTGGAACGCTTTCCATTCGCTTGCCGAGAGTGAATTCAAGAGGCAGGAGAGCGGCAGCCACCGTCCTCCAGCAGTCGGAAGGCTTCGCACGCAAGCCCGCTTCTTTGCGGCTTCGTTCTTCGCCTCTTCCAAGCAACCGCGATCTCTGCCTCTCGGAGGCGAAGAAGCGGCTAATTCGCGCACAGCTCAGTAGAGCGGCAGCGCAGCGCTCCGGAGCGCCGCTTCAAGCCGAAAGACGCCGGGAAGCGGCACTTTCCTCCGGATAGCTCCGGAGCCGCGCTTCTGCCTCTCTAGTCGTCTCTATCTTAGCGAAAAAGCTTTCCCACTCCATTTGGCAAGGGGAGAGCATACCTGCACTGCACACTAACCGCGGTTTGCAAAGAAAGAGGATTTGCTGCACATTCCAAGGACACGGCTCTTTCCGAGGCAATCTGCAACCTGCTGTCAGATGGAAGTGCTCTCTGCCCTCTCCTGCCCAGCTCTAGCTACTAGCGGGCACTTGCCAGCCTGGGCGAGGCAAACAACCTCCAGAGATGTCACAGAGCATAAGTGGAGCACAGATGCTCAAAAGCAGCAAAGCTGAAGAGCCTGGCTCAGCTTCACTAGTGTGCCATTGACTGACTGCGAAAAACAAAGCAGCAGAGCAGCAGAGCACCGGGCTTCTGGGCGCTGTGAAGGCAATTGCCAAAAGCAGGCAGCTGCTCCTTCCCAAGCACAGGCAGCTGCCTATGTTCTTGCTTGTCGACAAACTCACCGCTGCCCTTCTCTTTCAGCAGCTGCCACCGTCTTCTGTGCATCTCGGAGCCTCTGGCGACGAGCAAGACTTGCCAAGGTGGGAGGCATCAGGACCAAGTCAAAACCCAGGCAAGTTGTCCTGGAACGCTTTCCATTCGCTTGCCGAGAGTGAATTCAACAGGGCAGGAGAGCGGCAGCCACCGTCCTCCAGCAGTCGGAAGGCTTCGCACGCAAGCCCGCTTCTTTGCGGCTTCGTTCTTCGCCTCTTCCAAGCAACCGCGATCTCTGCCTCTCGGAGGCGAAGAAGCGGCTAATTCGCGCACAGCTCAGTAGAGTGGCAGCGCAGCGCTCCGGAGCGCCGCTTCAAGCCGAAAGACGCCGGGAAGCGGCACTTTCCTCCGGATAGCTCCGGAGCCGCGCTTCTGCCTCTCTAGTCGTCTCTAGCTTAGCGAAAAGCTTTCCCACTCCATTTGGCAAGGGGAGAGTGGACCTGCACTGCACACTAACCGCGGTTTGCAAAGAAAGAGGATTTGCTGCACATTCCAAGGACACGGCTCTTTCCGAGGCAATCTGCAACCTGCTGTCAGATGGAAGTGCTCTCTGCCCTCTCCTGCCCAGCTCTAGGTACTAGCGGGCACTTGCCAGCCTGGGCGAGGCAAACAACCTCCGAGAGATGTCACAGAGCATAAGTGGAGCACAGATGCTCAAAAGCAGCAAAGCTGAAGAGCCTGGCTCAGCTTCACTAGTGTGCAATTGACTGACTGCGAAAAACAAAGCAGCAGAGCACCGGGCTTCTGGGCGCTGTGAAGGCAATTGCCAAAACCAGGCAGCTGCTCCTTCCCAAGCACAGGCAGCTGCCTATGTTCTTGCTTGTCGACAAACTCACCGCTGCCCTTCTTTTCAGCAGCTGCCACCGTCTTCTGTGCATCTCGCAGCCTCTGGCGACGAGCAAGACTTGCCAAGGTGGGACGCATCAGGACCAAGTCAAAACCCAGGCAAGTTGTCCTGGAACGCTTTCCATTCGCTTGCCGAGAGTGAATTCAAGAGGCAGGAGAGCGGCAGCCACCGTCCCTCCAGCAGTCGGAAGGCTTCGCACGCAAGCCCGCTTCTTTGCGGCTTCGTTCTTCGCCTCTTCCAAGCAACCGCGATCTCTGCCTCTCGGAGGCGAAGAAGCGGCTAATTCGCGCACAGCTCAGTAGAGCGGCAGCGCAGCGCTCCGGAGCGCCGCTTCAAGCCGAAAGACGCCGGGAAGCGGCACTTTCCTCCGGATAGCTCCGGAGCCGCGCTTCTGCCTCTCTAGTCGTCTCTATCTTAGCGAAAAGCTTTCCCACTCCATTTGGCAAGGGGGAGAGTGGACCTGCACTGCACACTAACCGCGGTTTGCAAAGAAAGAGGATTTGCTGCACATTCCAAGGACACGGCTCTTTCCGAGGCAATCTGCAACCTGCTGTCAGATGGAAGTGCTCTCTGCCCTCTCCTGCCCAGCTCTAGGTACTAGCGGGCACTTGCCAGCCTGGGCGAGGCAAACAACCTCCAGAGATGTCCACAGAGCATAAGTGGAGCATAGATGCTCAAAAGCAGCAAAGCTGAAGAGCCTGGCTCAGCTTCACTAGTGTGCCATTGACTGACTGCGAAAAACAAAGCAGCAGAGCACCGGGCTTCTGGGCGCTGTGAAGGCAATTGCCAAAACCAGGCAGCTGCTCCTTCCCAAGCACAGGCAGCTGCCTATGCTCTTGCTTGTCGACAAACTCACCGCTGCCCTTCTTTTCAGCAGCTGCCACCGTCTTCTGTGCATCTCGGAGCCTCTGGCGACGAGCAAGACTTGCCAAGGTGGGAGGCATCAGGACCAAGTCAAAACCCAGGCAAGTTGTCCTGGAACGCTTTCCATTCGCTTGCCGAGAGTGAAATTCAACAGGCAGGAGAGCGGCAGCCACCGTCCTCCAGCAGTCGGAAGGCTTCGCACACAAGCCCGCTTCTTTGCGGCTTCGTTCTTCGCCTCTTCCAAGCAACCGCCATCTCTGCCTCTCGGAGGCGAAGAAGTGGCTAATTCGCGCACAGCTCAGTAGAGTGGCAGCGCAGCGCTCCGGAGCGCCGCTTCAAGCCGAAAGACGCCGGGAAGCGGCACTTTCCTCCGGATAGCTCCGGAGCCGCGCTTCTGCCTCTCTAGTCGTCTCTAGCTTAGCGAAAAGCTTTCCCACTCCATTTGGCAAGGGGAGAGTGGACCTGCACTGCACACTAACCGCGGTTTGCAAAGAAAGAGGATTTGATGCACATTCCAAAGACACGGCTCTTTCCGAGGCAATCTGCAACCTGCTGTCAGATGGAAGTGCTCTCTGCCCTCTCCTGCCCAGCTCTAGGTACTAGCGGGCACTTTCCAGCCTGGCCGAGGCAAACAACCTCCAGAGATGTCACAGAGCATAAGTGGAGCACAGATGCTCAAAAGCAGCAAAGCTGAAGAGCCTGGCTCAGCTTCACTAGTGTGCAATTGACTGACTGCGAAAAACAAAGCAGCAGAGCAGCAGAGCACCGGGCTTCTGGGCGCTGTGAAGGCAATTGCCAAAAGCAGGCAGCTGCTCCTTCCCAAGCACAGGCAGCTGCCTATGTTCTTGCTTGTCGACAAACTCACCGCTGCCCTTCTTTTCAGCAGCTGCCACCGTCTTCTGTGCATCTCGGAGCCTCTGGCGACGAGCAAGACTTGCCAAGGTGGGAGGCATCAGGACCAAGTCAAAACCCAGGCAAGTTGTCCTGGAACGCTTTCCATTCGCTTGCCGAGAGTGAATTCAAGAGGCAGGAGAGCGGCAGCCACCGTCCTCCAGCAGTCGGAAGGCTTCGCACGCAAGCCCGCTTCTTTGCGGCTTCGTTCTTCGCCTCTTCCAAGCAACCGCGATCTCTGCCTCTCGGAGGCGAAGAAGCGGCTAATTCGCGCACAGCTCAGTAGAGCGGCAGCGCAGCGCTCCGGAGCGCCGCTTCAAGCCGAAAGACGCCGGGAAGCGGCACTTTCCTCCGGATAGCTCCGGAGCCGCGCTTCTGCCTCTCTAGTCGTCTCTATCTTAGCGAAAAGCTTTCCCACTCCATTTGGCAAGGGGAGAGCGTACCTGCACTGCACACTAACCGCGGTTTGCAAAGAAAGAGGATTTGCTGCACATTCCAAGGACACGGCTCTTTCCGAGGCAATCTGCAACCTGCTGTCAGATGGAAGTGCTCTCTGCCCTCTCCTGCCCAGCTCTAGCTACTAGCGGGCACTTGCCAGCCTGGGCGAGGCAAACAACCTCCAGAGATGTCACAGAGCATAAGTGGAGCACAGATGCTCAAAAAGCAGCAAAGCTGAAGAGCCTGGCTCAGCTTCACTAGTGTGCCATTGACTGACTGCGAAAAACAAAGCAGCAGAGCACCGGGCTTCTGGGCGCTGTGAAGGCAATTGCCAAAACCAGGCAGCTGCTCCTTCCCAAGCACAGGCAGCTGCCTATGTTCTTGCTTGTCGACAAACTCACCGCTGCCCTTCTTTTCAGCAGCTGCCACCGTCTTCTGTGCATCTCGGAGCCTCTGGCGACGAGCAAGGACTTGCCAAGGTGGGAGGCATCAGGACCAAGTCAAAACCCAGGCAAGTTGTCCTGGAACGCTTTCCATTCGCTTGCCGAGAGTGAATTCAAGAGGCAGGAGAGCGGCAGCCACCGTCCTCCAGCAGTCGGAAGGCTTCGCACGCAAGCCCGCTTCTTTGCGGCTTCGTTCTTCGCCTCTTCCAAGCAACCGCGATCTCTGCCTCTCGGAGGCGAAGAAGCGGCTAATTCGCGCACAGCTCAGTAGAGCGGCAGCGCAGCGCTCCGGAGCGCCGCTTCAAGCCGAAAGACGCCGGGAAGCGGCACTTTCCTCCGGATAGCTCCGGAGCCGCGCTTCTGCCTCTCTAGTCGTCTCTATCTTAGCGAAAAGCTTTCCCACTCCATTTGGCAAGGGGAGAGCGTACCTGCACTGCACACTAACCGCGGTTTGCAAAGAAAGAGGATTTGCTGCACATTCCAAGGACACGGCTCTTTCCGAGGCAATCTGCAACCTGCTGTCAGATGGAAGTGCTCTCTGCCCTCTCCTGCCCAGCTCTAGCTACTAGCGGGCACTTGCCAGCCTGGGCGAGGCAAACAACCTCCAGAGATGTCACAGAGCATAAGTGGAGCACAGATGCTCAAAAGCAGCAAAGCTGAAGAGCCTGGCTCAGCTTCACTAGTGTGCCATTGACTGACTGCGAAAAACAAAGCAGCAGAGCACCGGGCTTCTGGGCGCTGTGAAGGCAATTGCCAAAACCAGGCAGCTGCTCCTTCCCAAGCACAGGCAGCTGCCTATGTTCTTGCTTGTCGACAAACTCACCGCTGCCCTTCTTTTCAGCAGCTGCCACCGTCTTCTGTGCATCTCGGAGCCTCTGGCGACGAGCAAGACTTGCCAAGGTGGGAGGCATCAGGACCAAGTCAAAACCCAGGCAAGTTGTCCTGGAACGCTTTCCATTCGCTTGCCGAGAGTGAATTCAAGAGGCAGGAGAGCGGCAGCCACCGTCCTCCAGCAGTCGGAAGGCTTCGCACGCAAGCCCGCTTCTTTGCGGCTTCGTTCTTCGCCTCTTCCAAGCAACCGCGATCTCTGCCTCTCGGAGGCGAAGAAGCGGCTAATTCGCGCACAGCTCAGTAGAGCGGCAGCGCAGCGCTCCGGAGCGCCGCTTCAAGCCGAAAGACGCCGGGAAGCGGCACTTTCCTCCGGATAGCTCCGGAGCCGCGCTTCTGCCTCTCTAGTCGTCTCTATCTTAGCGAAAAGCTTTCCCACTCCATTTGGCAAGGGGAGAGCGTACCTGCACTGCACACTAACCGCGGTTTGCAAAGAAAGAGGATTTGCTGCACATTCCAAGGACACGGCTCTTTCCGAGGCAATCTGCAACCTGCTGTCAGATGGAAGTGCTCTCTGCCCTCTCCTGCCCAGCTCTAGCTACTAGCGGGCACTTGCCAGCCTGGGCGAGGCAAACAACCTCCAGAGATGTCACAGAGCATAAGTGGAGCATAGATGCTCAAAAGCAGCAAAGCTGAAGAGCCTGGCTCAGCTTCACTAGTGTGCCATTGACTGACTGCGAAAAACAAAGCAGCAGAGCACCGGGCTTCTGGGCGCTGTGAAGGCAATTGCCAAAACCAGGCAGCTGCTCCTTCCCAAGCACAGGCAGCTGCCTATGTTCTTGCTTGTCGACAAACTCACCGCTGCCCTTCTTTTCAGCAGCTGCCACCGTCTTCTGTGCATCTCGGAGCCTCTGGCGACGAGCAAGACTTGCCAAGGTGGGAGGCATCAGGACCAAGTCAAAACCCAGGCAAGTTGTCCCTGGAACGCTTTCCATTCGCTTGCCGAGAGTGAATTCAACAGGCAGGAGAGCGGCAGCCACCGTCCTCCAGCAGTCGGAAGGCTTCGCACACAAGCCCGCTTCTTTGCGGCTTCGTTCTTCGCCTCTTCCAAGCAACCGCCATCTCTGCCTCTCGGAGGCGAAGAAGTGGCTAATTCGCGCACAGCTCAGTAGAGTGGCAGCGCAGCGCTCTGGAGCGCCGCTTCAAGCCGAAAGACGCCGGGAAGCGGCACTTTCCTCCGGATAGCTCCGGAGCCGCGCTTCTGCCTCTCTAGTCGTCTCTAGCTTAGCGAAAAGCTTTCCCACTCCATTTGGCAAGGGGAGAGTGGACCTGCACTGCACACTAACCGCGGTTTGCAAAGAAAGAGGATTTGCTGCACATTCCAAAGACACGGCTCTTTCCGAGGCAATCTGCAACCTGCTGTCAGATGGAAGTGCTCTCTGCCCTCTCCTGCCCAGCTCTAGGTACTAGCGGGCACTTTCCAGCCTGGCCGAGGCAAACAACCTCCAGAGATGTCACAGAGCATAAGTGGAGCACAGATGCTCAAAAGCAGCAAAGCTGAAGAGCCTGGCTCAGCTTCACTAGTGTGCAATTGACTGACTGCGAAAAACAAAGCAGCAGAGCAGCAGAGCACCGGGCTTCTGGGCGCTGTGAAGGCAATTGCTAAAACCAGGCAGCTGCTCCTTCCCAAGCACAGGCAGCTGCCTATGTTCTTGCTTGTCGACAAACTCACCGCTGCCCTTCTTTTCAGCAGCTGCCACCGTCTTCTGTGCATCTCGGAGCCTCTGGCGACGAGCAAGACTTGCCAAGGTGGGAGGCATCAGGACCAAGTCAAAACCCAGGCAAGTTGTCCTGGAACGCTTTCCATTCGCTTGCCGAGAGTGAATTCAAGAGGCAGGAGAGCGGCAGCCACCGTCCTCCAGCAGTCGGAAGGCTTCGCACGCAAGCCCGCTTCTTTGCGGCTTCGTTCTTCGCCTCTTCCAAGCAACCGCGATCTCTGCCTCTCGGAGGCGAAGAAGCGGCTAATTCGCGCACAGCTCAGTAGAGTGGCAGCGCAGCGCTCCGGAGCGCCGCTTCAAGCCGAAAGACGCCGGGAAGCGGCACTTTCCTCCGGATAGCTCCGGAGCCGCGCTTCTGCCTCTCTAGTCGTCTCTAGCTTAGCGAAAAGCTTTCCCCACTCCATTTGGCAAGGGGAGAGTGGACCTGCACTGCACACTAACCGCGGTTTGCAAAGAAAGAGGATTTGATGCACATTCCAAGGACACGGCTCTTTCCGAGGCAATCTGCAACCTGCTGTCAGATGGAAGTGCTCTCTGCCCTCTCCTGCCCAGCTCTAGCTACTAGCGGGCACTTGCCAGCCTGGGCGAGGCAAACAACCTCGAGAGATGTCACAGAGCATAAGTGGAGCACAGATGCTCAAAAGCAGCAAAGCTGAAGAGCCTGGCTCAGCTTCACTAGTGTGCAATTGACTGACTGCGAAAAACAAAGCAGCAGAGCAGCAGAGCACCGGGCTTCTGGGCGCTGTGAAGGCAATTGCCAAAACCAGGCAGCTGCTCCTTCCCAAGCACAGGCAGCTGCCTATGTTCTTGCTTGTCGACAAACTCACCGCTGCCCTTCTTTTCAGCAGCTGCCACCGTCTTCTGTGCATCTCGGAGCCTCTGGCGACGAGCAAGACTTGCCAAGGTGGGAGGCATCAGGACCAAGTCAAAACCCAGGCAAGTTGTCCTGGAACGCTTTCCATTCGCTTGCCGAGAGTGAATTCAAGAGGCAGGAGAGCGGCAGCCACCGTCCTCCAGCAGTCGGAAGGCTTCGCACGCAAGCCCGCTTCTTTGCGGCTTCGTTCTTCGCCTCTTCCAAGCAACCGCGATCTCTGCCTCTCGGAGGCGAAGAAGCGGCTAATTCGCGCACAGCTCAGTAGAGCGGCAGCGCAGCGCTCCGGAGCACCGCTTCAAGCCGAAAGACGCCGGGAAGCGGCACTTTCCTCCGGATAGCTCCGGAGCCGCGCTTCTGCCTCTCTAGTCGTCTCTATCTTAGCGAAAAGCTTTCCCACTTCCATTTGGCAAGGGGAGAGTGGACCTGCACTGCACACTAACCGCGGTTTGCAAAGAAAGAGGATTTGCTGCACATTCCAAGGACACGGCTCTTTCCGAGGCAATCTGCAACCTGCTGTCAGATGGAAGTGCTCTCTGCCCTCTCCTGCCAAGCTCTAGGTACTAGCGGGCACTTGCCAGCCTGGGCGAGACAAACAACCTCGAGAGATGTCACAGAGCATAAGTGGAGCATAGATGCTCAAAAGCAGCAAAGCTGAAGAGCCTGGCTCAGCTTCACTAGTGTGCAATTGACTGACTGCGAAAAACAAAGCAGCAGAGCACCGGGCTTCTGGGCGCTGTGAAGGCAATTGCCAAAACCAGGCAGCTGCTCCTTCCCAAGCACAGGCAGCTGCCTATGCTCTTGCTTGTCGACAAACTCACCGCTGCCCTTCTTTTCAGCAGCTGCCACCGTCTTCTGTGCATCTCGGAGCCTCTGGCGACGAGCAAGACTTGCCAAGGTGGGAGGCATCAGGACCAAGTCAAAACCCAGGCAAGTTGTCCTGGAACGCTTTCCATTCGCTTGCCGAGAGTGAATTCAACAGGCAGGAGAGCGGCAGCCACCGTCCTCCAGCAGTCGGAAGGCTTCGCACACAAGCCCGCTTCTTTGCGGCTTCGTTCTTCGCCTCTTCCAAGCAACCGCGATCTCTGCCTCTCGGAGGCGAAGAAGCGGCTAATTCGCGCACAGCTCAGTAGAGCGGCAGCGCAGCGCTCCGGAGCGCCGCTTCAAGCCGAAAGACGCCGGGAAGCGGCACTTTCCTCCGGATAGCTCCGGAGCCGCGCTTCTGCCTCTCTAGTCGTCTCTATCTTAGCGAAAAGCTTTCCCACTCCATTTGGCAAGGGGAGAGCGTACCTGCACTGCACACTAACCGCGGTTTGCAAAGAAAGAGGATTTGCTGCACATTCCAAGGACACGGCTCTTTCCGAGGCAATCTGCAACCTGCTGTCAGATGGAAGTGCTCTCTGCCTCTCCTGCCCAGCTCTAGGTACTAGCGGGCACTTGCCAGCCTGGGCGAGGCAAACAACCTCCAGAGATGTCACAGAGCATAAGTGGAGCACAGATGCTCAAAAGCAGCAAAGCTGAAGAGCCTGGCTCAGCTTCACTAGTGTGCCATTGACTGACTGCGAAAAAACAAAGCAGCAGAGCACCGGGCTTCTGGGCGCTGTGAAGGCAATTGCCAAAACCAGGCAGCTGCTCCTTCCCAAGCACAGGCAGCTGCCTATGCTCTTGCTTGTCGACAAACTCACCGCTGCCCTTCTTTTCAGCAGCTGCCACCGTCTTCTGTGCATCTCGGAGCCTCTGGCGACGAGCAAGACTTGCCAAGGTGGGAGGCATCAGGACCAAGTCAAAACCCAGGCAAGTTGTCCTGGAACGCTTTCCATTCGCTTGCCGAGAGTGAATTCAACAGGCAGGAGAGCGGCAGCCACCGTCCTCCAGCAGTCGGAAGGCTTCGCACGCAAGCCCGCTTCTTTGCGGCTTCGTTCTTCGCCTCTTCCAAGCAACCGCGATCTCTGCCTCTCGGAGGCGAAGAAGCGGCTAATTCGCGCACAGCTCAGTAGAGCGGCAGCGCAGCGCTCCGGAGCGCCGCTTCAAGCCGAAAGACGCCGGGAAGCGGCACTTTCCTCCGGATAGCTCCGGAGCCGCGCTTCTGCCTCTCTAGTCGTCTCTATCTTAGCGAAAAGCTTTCCCACTCCATTTGGCAAGGGGAGAGCGTACCTGCACTGCACACTAACCGCGGTTTGCAAAGAAAGAGGATTTGCTGCACATTCCAAGGACACGGCTCTTTCCGAGGCAATCTGCAACCTGCTGTCAGATGGAAGTGCTCTCTGCCCTCTCCTGCCCAGCTCTAGCTACTAGCGGGCACTTGCCAGCCTGGGCGAGGCAAACAACCTCCAGAGATGTCACAGAGCATAAGTGGAGCACAGATGCTCAAAAGCAGCAAAGCTGAAGAGCCTGGCTCAGCTTCACTAGTGTGCCATTGACTGACTGCGAAAAACAAAGCAGCAGAGCACCGGGCTTCTGGGCGCTGTGAAGGCAATTGCCAAAACCAGGCAGCTGCTCCTTCCCAAGCACAGGCAGCTGCCTATGTTCTTGCTTGTCGACAAACTCACCGCTGCCCTTCTTTTCAGCAGCTGCCACCGTCTTCTGTGCATCTCGGAGCCTCTGGCGACGAGCAAGACTTGCCAAGGTGGGAGGCATCAGGACCAAGTCAAAACCCAGGCAAGTTGTCCTGGAACGCTTTCCATTCGCTTGCCGAGAGTGAATTCAAGAGGCAGGAGAGCGGCAGCCACCGTCCTCCAGCAGTCGGAAGGCTTCGCACGCAAGCCCGCTTCTTTGCGGCTTCGTTCTTCGCCTCTTCCAAGCAACCGCGATCTCTGCCTCTCGGAGGCGAAGAAGCGGCTAATTCGCGCACAGCTCAGTAGAGCGGCAGCGCAGCGCTCCGGAGCACCGCTTCAAGCCGAAAGACGCCGGGAAGCGGCACTTTCCTCCGGATAGCTCCGGAGCCGCGCTTCTGCCTCTCTAGTCGTCTCTATCTTAGCGAAAAGCTTTCCCACTCCATTTGGCAAGGGGAGAGCGTACCTGCACTGCACACTAACCGCGGTTTGCAAAGAAAGAGGATTTGCTGCACATTCCAAGGACACGGCTCTTTCCGAGGCAATCTGCAACCTGCTGTCAGATGGAAGTGCTCTCTGCCCTCTCCTGCCCAGCTCTAGGTACTAGCGGGCACTTGCCAGCCTGGGCGAGGCAAACAACCTCCAGAGATGTCACAGAGCCTAAGTGGAGCACAGATGCTCAAAAGCAGCAAAGCTGAAGAGCCTGGCTCAGCTTCACTAGTGTGCCATTGACTGACTGCGAAAAACAAAGCAGCAGAGCACCGGGCTTCTGGGCGCTGTGAAGGCAATTGCCAAAACCAGGCAGCTGCTCCTTCCCAAGCACAGGCAGCTGCCTATGCTCTTGCTTGTCGACAAACTCACCGCTGCCCTTCTTTTCAGCAGCTGCCACCGTCTTCTGTGCATCTCGGAGCCTCTGGCGACGAGCAAGACTTGCCAAGGTGGGAGGCATCAGGACCAAGTCAAAACCCAGGCAAGTTGTCCTGGAACGCTTTCCATTCGCTTGCCGAGAGTGAATTCAACAGGCAGGAGAGCGGCAGCCACCGTCCTCCCAGCAGTCGGAAGGCTTCGCACACAAGCCCGCTTCTTTGCGGCTTCGTTCTTCGCCTCTTCCAAGCAACCGCGATCTCTGCCTCTCGGAGGCGAAGAAGTGGCTAATTCGCGCACAGCTCAGTAGAGTGGCAGCGCAGCGCTCTGGAGCGCCGCTTCAAGCCGAAAGACGCCGGGAAGCGGCACTTTCCTCCGGATAGCTCCGGAGCCGCGCTTCTGCCTCTCTAGTCGTCTCTAGCTTAGCGAAAAGCTTTCCCACTCCATTTGGCAAGGGGAGAGTGGACCTGCACTGCACACTAACCGCGGTTTGCAAAGAAAGAGGATTTGATGCACATTCCAAAGACACGGCTCTTTCCGAGGCAATCTGCAACCTGCTGTCAGATGGAAGTGCTCTCTGCCCTCTCCTGCCCAGCTCTAGGTACTAGCGGGCACTTTCCAGCCTGGCCGAGGCAAACAACCTCCAGAGATGTCACAGAGCATAAGTGGAGCACAGATGCTCAAAAGCAGCAAAGCTGAAGAGCCTGGCTCAGCTTCACTAGTGTGCAATTGACTGACTGCGAAAAACAAAGCAGCAGAGCAGCAGAGCACCGGGCTTCTGGGCGCTGTGAAGGCAATTGCCAAAACCAGGCAGCTGCTCCTTCCCAAGCACAGGCAGCTGCCTATGTTCTTGCTTGTCGACAAACTCACCGCTGCCCTTCTTTTCAGCAGCTGCCACCGTCTTCTGTGCATCTCGGAGCCTCTGGCGACGAGCAAGACTTGCCAAGGTGGGAGGCATCAGGACCAAGTCAAAACCCAGGCAAGTTGTCCTGGAACGCTTTCCATTCGCTTGCCGAGAGTGAATTCAAGAGGCAGGAGAGCGGCAGCCACCGTCCTCCAGCAGTCGGAAGGCTTCGCACGCAAGCCCGCTTCTTTGCGGCTTCGTTCTTCGCCTCTTCCAAGCAACCGCGATCTCTGCCTCTCGGAGGCGAAGAAGCGGCTAATTCGCGCACAGCTCAGTAGAGCGGCAGCGCAGCGCTCCGGAGCGCCGCTTCAAGCCGAAAGACGCCGGGAAGCGGCACTTTCCTCCGGATAGCTCCGGAGCCGCGCTTCTGCCTCTCTAGTCGTCTCTATCTTAGCGAAAAGCTTTCCCACTCCATTTGGCAAGGGGAGAGCATACCTGCACTGCACACTAACCGCGGTTTGCAAAGAAAGAGGATTTGCTGCACATTCCAAGGACACGGCTCTTTCCGAGGCAATCTGCAACCTGCTGTCAGATGGAAGTGCTCTCTGCCCTCTCCTGCCCAGCTCTAGCTACTAGCGGGCACTTGCCAGCCTGGGCGAGGCAAACAACCTCCAGAGATGTCACAGAGCATAAGTGGAGCACAGATGCTCAAAAGCAGCAAAGCTGAAGAGCCTGGCTCAGCTTCACTAGTGTGCCATTGACTGACTGCGAAAAACAAAGCAGCAGAGCAGCAGAGCACCGGGCTTCTGGGCGCTGTGAAGGCAATTGCCAAAAGCAGGCAGCTGCTCCTTCCCAAGCACAGGCAGCTGCCTATGTTCTTGCTTGTCGACAAACTCACCGCTGCCCTTCTTTTCAGCAGCTGCCACCGTCTTCTGTGCATCTCGGAGCCTCTGGCGACGAGCAAGACTTGCCAAGGTGGGAGGCATCAGGACCAAGTCAAAACCCAGGCAAGTTGTCCTGGAACGCTTTCCATTCGCTTGCCGAGAGTGAATTCAACAGGCAGGAGAGCGGCAGCCACCGTCCTCCAGCAGTCGGAAGGCTTCGCACGCAAGCCCGCTTCTTTGCGGCTTCGTTCTTCGCCTCTTCCAAGCAACCGCGATCTCTGCCTCTCGGAGGCGAAGAAGCGGCTAATTCGCGCACAGCTCAGTAGAGTGGCAGCGCAGCGCTCCGGAGCGCCGCTTCAAGCCGAAAGACGCCGGGAAGCGGCACTTTCCTCCGGATAGCTCCGGAGCCGCGCTTCTGCCTCTCTAGTCGTCTCTAGCTTAGCGAAAAAGCTTTCCCACTCCATTTGGCAAGGGGAGAGTGGACCTGCACTGCACACTAACCGCGGTTTGCAAAGAAAGAGGATTTGCTGCACATTCCAAGGACACGGCTCTTTCCGAGGCAATCTGCAACCTGCTGTCAGATGGAAGTGCTCTCTGCCCTCTCCTGCCCAGCTCTAGGTACTAGCGGGCACTTGCCAGCCTGGGCGAGGCAAACAACCTCGAGAGATGTCACAGAGCATAAGTGGAGCACAGATGCTCAAAAGCAGCAAAGCTGAAGAGCCTGGCTCAGCTTCACTAGTGTGCAATTGACTGACTGCGAAAAACAAAGCAGCAGAGCACCGGGCTTCTGGGCGCTGTGAAGGCAATTGCCAAAACCAGGCAGCTGCTCCTTCCCAAGCACAGGCAGCTGCCTATGTTCTTGCTTGTCGACAAACTCACCGCTGCCCTTCTTTTCAGCAGCTGCCACCGTCTTCTGTGCATCTCGCAGCCTCTGGCGACGAGCAAGACTTGCCAAGGTGGGACGCATCAGGACCAAGTCAAAACCCAGGCAAGTTGTCCTGGAACGCTTTCCATTCGCTTGCCGAGAGTGAATTCAAGAGGCAGGAGAGCGGCAGCCACCGTCCTCCAGCAGTCGGAAGGCTTCGCACGCAAGCCCGCTTCTTTGCGGCTTCGTTCTTCGCCTCTTCCAAGCAACCGCGATCTCTGCCTCTCGGAGGCGAAGAAGCGGCTAATTCGCGCACAGCTCAGTAGAGCGGCAGCGCAGCGCTCCGGAGCGCCGCTTCAAGCCGAAAGACGCCGGGAAGCGGCACTTTCCTCCGGATAGCTCCGGAGCCGCGCTTCTGCCTCTCTAGTCGTCTCTATCTTAGCGAAAAGCTTTCCCACTCCATTTGGCAAGGGGAGAGTGGACCTGCACTGCACACTAACCGCGGTTTGCAAAGAAAGAGGATTTGCTGCACATTCCAAGGACACGGCTCTTTCCGAGGCAATCTGCAACCTGCTGTCAGATGGAAGTGCTCTCTGCCCTCTCCTGCCCAGCTCTAGGTACTAGCGGGCACTTGCCAGCCTGGCCGAGGCAAACAACCTCGAGAGATGTCACAGAGCATAAGTGGAGCACAGATGCTCAAAAGCAGCAAAGCTGAAGAGCCTGGCTCAGCTTCACTAGTGTGCCATTGACTGACTGCGAAAAACAAAGCAGCAGAGCACCGGGCTTCTGGGCGCTGTGAAGGCAATTGCCAAAACCAGGCAGCTGCTCCTTCCCAAGCACAGGCAGCTGCCTATGTTCTTGCTTGTCGACAAACTCACCGCTGCCCTTCTTTTCAGCAGCTGCCACCGTCTTCTGTGCATCTCGGAGCCTCTGGCGACGAGCAAGACTTGCCAAGGTGGGAGGCATCAGGACCAAGTCAAAACCCAGGCAAGTTGTCCTGGAACGCTTTCCATTCGCTTGCCGAGAGTGAATTCAACAGGCAGGAGAGCGGCAGCCACCGTCCTCCAGCAGTCGGAAGGCTTCGCACACAAGCCCGCTTCTTTGCGGCTTCGTTCTTCGCCTCTTCCAAGCAACCGCCATCTCTGCCTCTCGGAGGCGAAGAAGTGGCTAATTCGCGCACAGCTCAGTAGAGTGGCAGCGCAGCGCTCCGGAGCGCCGCTTCAAGCCGAAAGACGCCGGGAAGCGGCACTTTCCTCCGGATAGCTCCGGAGCCGCGCTTCTGCCTCTCTAGTCGTCTCTAGCTTAGCGAAAAGCTTTCCCACTCCATTTGGCAAGGGGAGAGTGGACCTGCACTGCACACTAACCGCGGTTTGCAAAGAAAGAGGATTTGATGCACATTCCAAAGACACGGCTCTTTCCGAGGCAATCTGCAACCTGCTGTCAGATGGAAGTGCTCTCTGCCCTCTCCTGCCCAGCTCTAGGTACTAGCGGGCACTTTCCAGCCTGGCCGAGGCAAACAACCTCCAGAGATGTCACAGAGCATAAGTGGAGCACAGATGCTCAAAAGCAGCAAAGCTGAAGAGCCTGGCTCAGCTTCACTAGTGTGCAATTGACTGACTGCGAAAAACAAAGCAGCAGAGCAGCAGAGCACCGGGCTTCTGGGCGCTGTGAAGGCAATTGCCAAAAGCAGGCAGCTGCTCCTTCCCAAGCACAGGCAGCTGCCTATGTTCTTGCTTGTCGACAAACTCACCGCTGCCCTTCTTTTCAGCAGCTGCCACCGTCTTCTGTGCATCTCGGAGCCTCTGGCGACGAGCAAGACTTGCCAAGGTGGGAGGCATCAGGACCAAGTCAAAACCCAGGCAAGTTGTCCTGGAACGCTTTCCATTCGCTTGCCGAGAGTGAATTCAAGAGGCAGGAGAGCGGCAGCCACCGTCCTCCAGCAGTCGGAAGGCTTCGCACGCAAGCCCGCTTCTTTGCGGCTTCGTTCTTCGCCTCTTCCAAGCAACCGCGATCTCTGCCTCTCGGAGGCGAAGAAGCGGCTAATTCGCGCACAGCTCAGTAGAGCGGCAGCGCAGCGCTCCGGAGCGCCGCTTCAAGCCGAAAGACGCCGGGAAGCGGCACTTTCCTCCGGATAGCTCCGGAGCCGCGCTTCTGCCTCTCTAGTCGTCTCTATCTTAGCGAAAAGCTTTCCCACTCCATTTGGCAAGGGGAGAGCATACCTGCACTGCACACTAACCGCGGTTTGCAAAGAAAGAGGATTTGCTGCACATTCCAAGGACACGGCTCTTTCCGAGGCAATCTGCAACCTGCTGTCAGATGGAAGTGCTCTCTGCCCTCTCCTGCCCAGCTCTAGGTACTAGCGGGCACTTTCCAGCCTGGGCGAGGCAAACAACCTCCAGAGATGTCACAGAGCATAAGTGGAGCACAGATGCTCAAAAGCAGCAAAGCTGAAGAGCCTGGCTCAGCTTCACTAGTGTGCAATTGACTGACTGCGAAAAACAAAGCAGCAGAGCAGCAGAGCACCGGGCTTCTGGGCGCTGTGAAGGCAATTGCCAAAACCAGGCAGCTGCTCCTTCCCAAGCACAGGCAGCTGCCTATGTTCTTGCTTGTCGACAAACTCACCGCTGCCCTTCTTTTCAGCAGCTGCCACCGGTCTTCTGTGCATCTCGGAGCCTCTGGCGACGAGCAAGACTTGCCAAGGTGGGAGGCATCAGGACCAAGTCAAAACCCAGGCAAGTTGTCCTGGAACGCTTTCCATTCGCTTGCCGAGAGTGAATTCAACAGGCAGGAGAGCGGCAGCCACCGTCCTCCAGCAGTCGGAAGGCTTCGCACGCAAGCCCGCTTCTTTGCGGCTTCGTTCTTCGCCTCTTCCAAGCAACCGCGATCTCTGCCTCTCGGAGGCGAAGAAGCGGCTAATTCGCGCACAGCTCAGTAGAGCGGCAGCGCAGCGCTCCGGAGCGCCGCTTCAAGCCGAAAGACGCCGGGAAGCGGCACTTTCCTCCGGATAGCTCCGGAGCCGCGCTTCTGCCTCTCTAGTCGTCTCTATCTTAGCGAAAAGCTTTCCCACTCCATTTGGCAAGGGGAGAGCGTACCTGCACTGCACACTAACCGCGGTTTGCAAAGAAAGAGGATTTGCTGCACATTCCAAGGACACGGCTCTTTCCGAGGCAATCTGCAACCTGCTGTCAGATGGAAGTGCTCTCTGCCCTCTCCTGCCCAGCTCTAGCTACTAGCGGGCACTTGCCAGCCTGGGCGAGGCAAACAACCTCGAGAGATGTCACAGAGCATAAGTGGAGCACAGATGCTCAAAAGCAGCAAAGCTGAAGAGCCTGGCTCAGCTTCACTAGTGTGCCATTGACTGACTGCGAAAAACAAAGCAGCAGAGCACCGGGCTTCTGGGCGCTGTGAAGGCAATTGCCAAAACCAGGCAGCTGCTCCTTCCCAAGCACAGGCAGCTGCCTATGTTCTTGCTTGTCGACAAACTCACCGCTGCCCTTCTTTTCAGCAGCTGCCACCGTCTTCTGTGCATCTCGGAGCCTCTGGCGACGAGCAAGACTTGCCAAGGTGGGAGGCATCAGGACCAAGTCAAAACCCAGGCAAGTTGTCCTGGAACGCTTTCCATTCGCTTGCCGAGAGTGAATTCAAGAGGCAGGAGAGCGGCAGCCACCGTCCTCCAGCAGTCGGAAGGCTTCGCACGCAAGCCCGCTTCTTTGCGGCTTCGTTCTTCGCCTCTTCCAAGCAACCGCGATCTCTGCCTCTCGGAGGCGAAGAAGCGGCTAATTCGCGCACAGCTCAGTAGAGTGGCAGCGCAGCGCTCCGGAGCGCCGCTTCAAGCCGAAAGACGCCGGGAAGCGGCACTTTCCTCCGGATAGCTCCGGAGCCGCGCTTCTGCCTCTCTAGTCGTCTCTAGCTTAGCGAAAAGCTTTCCCACTCCATTTGGCAAGGGGAGAGTGGACCTGCACAGCACACTAACCGCGGTTTGCAAAGAAAGAGGATTTGCTGCACATTCCAAGGACACGGCTCTTTCCGAGGCAATCTGCAACCTGCTGTCAGATGGAAGTGCTCTCTGCCCTCTCCTGCCCAGCTCTAGGTACTAGCGGGCACTTGCCAGCCTGGCCGAGGCAAACAACCTCGAGAGATGTCACAGAGCATAAGTGGAGCACAGATGCTCAAAAGCAGCAAAGCTGAAGAGCCTGGCTCAGCTTCACTAGTGTGCAATTGACTGACTGCGAAAAACAAAGCAGCAGAGCACCGGGCTTCTGGGCGCTGTGAAGGCAATTGCCAAAACCAGGCAGCTGCTCCTTCCCAAGCACAGGCAGCTGCCTATGTTCTTGCTTGTCGACAAACTCACCGCTGCCCTTCTTTTCAGCAGCTGCCACCGTCTTCTGTGCATCTCGCAGCCTCTGGCGACGAGCAAGACTTGCCAAGGTGGGAGGCATCAGGACCAAGTCAAAACCCAGGCAAGTTGTCCTGGAACGCTTTCCATTCGCTTGCCGAGAGTGAATTCAACAGGCAGGAGAGCGGCAGCCACCGTCCTCCAGCAGTCGGAAGGCTTCGCACGCAAGCCCGCTTCTTTGCGGCTTCGTTCTTCGCCTCTTCCAAGCAACCGCGATCTCTGCCTCTCGGAGGGCGAAGAAGCGGCTAATTCGCGCACAGCTCAGTAGAGTGGCAGCGCAGCGCTCTGGAGCGCCGCTTCAAGCCGAAAGACGCCGGGAAGCGGCACTTTCCTCCGGATAGCTCCGGAGCCGCGCTTCTGCCTCTCTAGTCGTCTCTAGCTTAGCGAAAAGCTTTCCCACTCCATTTGGCAAGGGGAGAGTGGACCTGCACTGCACACTAACCGCGGTTTGCAAAGAAAGAGGATTTGATGCACATTCCAAAGACACGGCTCCTTTCCGAGGCAATCTGCAACCTGCTGTCAGATGGAAGTGCTCTCTGCCCTCTCCTGCCCAGCTCTAGGTACTAGCGGGCACTTGTCAGCCTGGGCGAGGCAAACAACCTCCAGAGATGTCACAGAGCATAAGTGGAGCACAGATGCTCAAAAGCAGCAAAGCTGAAGAGCCTGGCTCAGCTTCACTAGTGTGCAATTGACTGACTGCGAAAAACAAAGCAGCAGAGCAGCAGAGCACCGGGCTTCTGGGCGCTGTGAAGGCAATTGCCAAAACCAGGCAGCTGCTCCTTCCCAAGCACAGGCAGCTGCCTATGTTCTTGCTTGTCGACAAACTCACCGCTGCCCTTCTTTTCAGCAGCTGCCACCGTCTTCTGTGCATCTCGGAGCCTCTGGCGACGAGCAAGACTTGCCAAGGTGGGAGGCATCAGGACCAAGTCAAAACCCAGGCAAGTTGTCCTGGAACGCTTTCCATTCGCTTGCCGAGAGTGAATTCAAGAGGCAGGAGAGCGGCAGCCACCGTCCTCCAGCAGTCGGAAGGCTTCGCACGCAAGCCCGCTTCTTTGCGGCTTCGTTCTTCGCCTCTTCCAAGCAACCGCGATCTCTGCCTCTCGGAGGCGAGGAAGCGGCTAATTCGCGCACAGCTCAGTAGAGCGGCAGCGCAGCGCTCCGGAGCGCCGCTTCAAGCCGAAAGACGCCGGGAAGCGGCACTTTCCTCCGGATAGCTCCGGAGCCGCGCTTCTGCCTCTCTAGTCGTCTCTAGCTTAGCGAAAAGCTTTCCCACTCCATTTGGCAAGGGGAGAGCGTACCTGCACTGCACACTAACCGCGGTTTGCAAAGAAAGAGGATTTGCTGCACATTCCAAGGACACGGCTCTTTCCGAGGCAATCTGCAACCTGCTGTCAGATGGAAGTGCTCTCTGCCCTCTCCTGCCCAGCTCTAGCTACTAGCGGGCACTTGCCAGCCTGGGCGAGGCAAACAACCTCGAGAGATGTCACAGAGCATAAGTGGAGCACAGATGCTCAAAAGCAGCAAAGCTGAAGAGCCTGGCTCAGCTTCACTAGTGTGCAATTGACTGACTGCGAAAAACAAAGCAGCAGAGCAGCAGAGCACCGGGCTTCTGGGCGCTGTGAAGGCAATTGCCAAAACCAGGCAGCTGCTCCTTCCCAAGCACAGGCAGCTGCCTATGTTCTTGCTTGTCGACAAACTCACCGCTGCCCTTCTTTTCAGCAGCTGCCACCGTCTTCTGTGCATCTCGGAGCCTCTGGCGACGAGCAAGACTTGCCAAGGTGGGAGGCATCAGGACCAAGTCAAAACCCAGGCAAGTTGTCCTGGAACGCTTTCCATTCGCTTGCCGAGAGTGAATTCAAGAGGCAGGAGAGCGGCAGCCACCGTCCTCCAGCAGTCGGAAGGCTTCGCACGCAAGCCCGCTTCTTTGCGGCTTCGTTCTTCGCCTCTTCCAAGCAACCGCGATCTCTGCCTCTCGGAGGCGAAGAAGCGGCTAATTCGCGCACAGCTCAGTAGAGCGGCAGCGCAGCGCTCCGGAGCGCCGCTTCAAGCCGAAAGGACGCCGGGAAGCGGCACTTTCCTCCGGATAGCTCCGGAGCCGCGCTTCTGCCTCTCTAGTCGTCTCTATCTTAGCGAAAAGCTTTCCCACTCCATTTGGCAAGGGGAGAGCGTACCTGCACTGCACACTAACCGCGGTTTGCAAAGAAAGAGGATTTGCTGCACATTCCAAGGACACGGCTCTTTCCGAGGCAATCTGCAACCTGCTGTCAGATGGAAGTGCTCTCTGCCCTCTCCTGCCCAGCTCTAGCTACTAGCGGGCACTTGCCAGCCTGGGCGAGGCAAACAACCTCGAGAGATGTCACAGAGCATAAGTGGAGCACAGATGCTCAAAAGCAGCAAAGCTGAAGAGCCTGGCTCAGCTTCACTAGTGTGCCATTGACTGACTGCGAAAAACAAAGCAGCAGAGCACCGGGCTTCTGGGCGCTGTGAAGGCAATTGCCAAAACCAGGCAGCTGCTCCTTCCCAAGCACAGGCAGCTGCCTATGTTCTTGCTTGTCGACAAACTCACCGCTGCCCTTCTTTTCAGCAGCTGCCACCGTCTTCTGTGCATCTCGGAGCCTCTGGCGACGAGCAAGACTTGCCAAGGTGGGAGGCATCAGGACCAAGTCAAAACCCAGGCAAGTTGTCCTGGAACGCTTTCCATTCGCTTGCCGAGAGTGAATTCAAGAGGCAGGAGAGCGGCAGCCACCGTCCTCCAGCAGTCGGAAGGCTTCGCACGCAAGCCCGCTTCTTTGCGGTTTCGTTCTTCGCCTCTTCCAAGCAACCGCGATCTCTGCCTCTCGGAGGCGAAGAAGCGGCTAATTCGCGCACAGCTCAGTAGAGCGGCAGCGCAGCGCTCCGGAGCGCCGCTTCAAGCCGAAAGACGCCGGGAAGCGGCACTTTCCTCCGGATAGCTCCGGAGCCGCACTTCTGCTCTCTAGTCGTCTCTAGCTTAGCGAAAAGCTTTCCCACTCCATTTGGCAAGGGGAGAGTGGACCTGCACAGCACACTAACCGCGGTTTGCAAAGAAAGAGGATTTGCTGCACATTCCAAGGACACGGCTCTTTCCGAGGCAATCTGCAACCTGCTGTCAGATGGAAGTGCTCTCTGCCCTCTCCTGCCCAGCTCTAGGTACTAGCGGGCACTTGCCAGCCTGGGCGAGGCAAACAACCTCGAGAGATGTCACAGAGCATAAGTGGAGCACAGATGCTCAAAAGCAGCAAAGCTGAAGAGCCTGGCTCAGCTTCACTAGTGTGCAATTGACTGACTGCGAAAAACAAAGCAGCAGAGCACCGGGCTTCTGGGCGCTGTGAAGGCAATTGCCAAAACCAGGCAGCTGCTCCTTCCCAAGCACAGGCAGCTGCCTATGTTCTTGCTTGTCGACAAACTCACCGCTGCCCTTCTTTTCAGCAGCTGCCACCGTCTTCTGTGCATCTCGCAGCCTCTGGCGACGAGCAAGACTTGCCAAGGTGGGACGCATCAGGACCAAGTCAAAACCCAGGCAAGTTGTCCTGGAACGCTTTCCATTCGCTTGCCGAGAGTGAATTCAACAGGCAGGAGAGCGGCAGCCACCGTCCTCCAGCAGTCGGAAGGCTTCGCACGCAAGCCCGCTTCTTTGCGGCTTCGTTCTTCGCCTCTTCCAAGCAACCGCGATCTCTGCCTCTCGGAGGCGAAGAAGCGGCTAATTCGCGCACAGCTCAGTAGAGCGGCAGCGCAGCGCTCCGGAGCGCCGCTTCAAGCCGAAAGACGCCGGGAAGCGGCACTTTCCTCCGGATAGCTCCGGAGCCGCGCTTCTGCCTCTCTAGTCGTCTCTAGCTTAGCGAAAAGCTTTCCCACTCCATTTGGCAAGGGGAGAGTGGACCTGCACTGCACACTAACCGCGGTTTGCAAAGAAAGAGGATTTGCTGCACATTCCAAGGACACGGCTCTTTCCGAGGCAATCTGCAACCTGCTGTCAGATGGAAGTGCTCTCTGCCCTCTCCTGCCCAGCTCTAGGTACTAGCGGGCACTTTCCAGCCTGGGCGAGGCAAACAACCTCCAGAGATGTCACAGAGCATAAGTGGAGCACAGATGCTCAAAAGCAGCAAAGCTGAAGAGCCTGGCTCAGCTTCACTAGTGTGCAATTGACTGACTGCGAAAAACAAAGCAGCAGAGCAGCAGAGCACCGGGCTTCTGGGCGCTGTGAAGGCAATTGCCAAAACCAGGCAGCTGCTCCTTCCCAAGCACAGGCAGCTGCCTATGTTCTTGCTTGTCGACAAACTCACCGCTGCCCTTCTTTTCAGCAGCTGCCACCGTCTTCTGTGCATCTCGGAGCCTCTGGCGACGAGCAAGACTTGCCAAGGTGGGAGGCATCAGGACCAAGTCAAAACCCAGGCAAGTTGTCCTGGAACGCTTTCCATTCGCTTGCCGAGAGTGAATTCAAGAGGCAGGAGAGCGGCAGCCACCGTCCTCCAGCAGTCGGAAGGCTTCGCACGCAAGCCCGCTTCTTTGCGGCTTCGTTCTTCGCCTCTTCCAAGCAACCGCGATCTCTGCCTCTCGGAGGCGAAGAAGCGGCTAATTCGCGCACAGCTCAGTAGAGCGGCAGCGCAGCGCTCCGGAGCGCCGCTTCAAGCCGAAAGACGCCGGGAAGCGGCACTTTCCTCCGGATAGCTCCGGAGCCGCGCTTCTGCCTCTCTAGTCGTCTCTAGCTTAGCGAAAAGCTTTCCCACTCCATTTGGCAAGGGGAGAGCGTACCTGCACTGCACACTAACCGCGGTTTGCAAAGAAAGAGGATTTGCTGCACATTCCAAGGACACGGCTCTTTCCGAGGCAATCTGCAACCTGCTGTCAGATGGAAGTGCTCTCTGCCCTCTCCTGCCCAGCTCTAGCTACTAGCGGGCACTTGCCAGCCTGGGCGAGGC
>NW_027100337.1:0-56000 GCF_031753505.1 Anomalospiza imberbis | reverse complement strand
AGGCGGCCGGCCACTCCGGGTCACAGGCTCCTGAAGACAAACACCGGCCCTTTTCCCTGTGAAGGAAAAGTTGCCAGCCCAGGTTCCTCTTGTCAATTTATAGGGTTCCTTTGGGACTGTCAGGGCAGCACAAGTTTCTGGTGGGGGCAGATTAAGTCTGGGACATATCATTAATAGTTTGGATTTTTTGGAGGCATCCGGCTACTCGGGGACAAAGGCCCTTGGAGACAAACACCGGCTGTATTCCCTGTTAAGGAAAAGTTGCCAGCCCTTGTTGCTGATGTCAGTTTGTCGGGTTCCCTTTGGACTGTCAGGGAAGCACAGGTTTGAGGTGGGGGCAGGTTGGGTCTGGGACATATCTTTAATTGTTTGGATTTTTTGGAGGCGTCCGGCCACTCAGGGACAAAGACCCCTGCAGGAAGACACGAGCAATTTTTTCTAGGAAAGAAATATGGTCAACCCAGGTTCCTGATGTCAGCAGGTAGGGTTCCCATGGGACTGTCAGGGCAGCACAGGTTTGAGGTGGGGGCAGGTTGGGTCTGGGACATATCTTTAATCGTTTGGAGATTTTGGAGGCAGCCGGCCACTCTGGGACAAAGGTTCCTGAAGACAAACACCGGCCCTTTTACCCTGTGAAGGAAAAGTTGCCAGCCCAGGTTCCTCTTGTCAGTTTATAGGGTTCCCTTGGGACTGTCGAGCAGCACAAATTTGAGGTGGGGGCAGGTTAGGTCTGGGACATATCTTTAATCGTTTGGATTTTTTGGAGGCAGCCGGCCACTAAAGGCCACAGGCTCTTCGAGAAAAAGACCGCTCCTTTTCCCTGTAAGGAAAAGTTGCTGCTCCAGGTTGCTGATGTCTGCATGTAGAGTTCCTGTTGGACTGTCAAGGCAGCACAGGTTTGAGGTGGGGGTAGGTTGGGTCTGGGAAATATCTTTAGTCATTTGGATTTTTTTGAGGCGTCCGGCCACTCAGGGACACAGGCCCTTGAAGACAAACACAGGCCCTTTTCCCTGTTAAGGAAAAGTTGCCAGCCCTGGTTGCTGATGTCAGTTTGTAGGGTTCCCTTGGGACTGTCCGGGAAGCACAGGTTTGAGGTGGGGGCAGGTTGGGTCTGGGAAATATCTTTAATCGTTTGGATTTTTTGGAGGCATCCGGCCACTCAAGGCCAAAGGCCCTTGGACACAAACACCGGCCGTATTCCCTGTTAAGGAAAAGTTGCCAGACCTGGTTGCTGATGTCAGTTTGTAGGGTTCCCTTGGGACTGTCGAGGCAGCACAGGTTTGAGGTGGGGGCAGGTTGGGTCTGGGAAATATCTTTAATCGTTTGGATTTTTTGGAGGCAGCCGGCCACTGAAGGCCACAGGCTCCTCGAGAAAAAGACCGCTCCTTTTCCCTGTAAGGAAAAGTTGCCGGTCCAGGTTGCTGATGTCTGCATGTAGAGTTCCTGTTGGACTGTCAAGGCAGCACAGGTTTGAGGTGGGGGCAGGTTAGGTCTGGGAAATATCTTTAGTCATTTGGATTTTTTTGAGGCGTCCGGCCACTCAGGGACACAGGCCCTTGAAGACAAACACAGGCCCTTTTCCCTGTTAAGGAAAGTTGCCAGCCCTGGTTGCTGATGTCAGTTTGTAGGGTTCCCTTGGGACTGTCCGGGAAGCACAGGTTTGAGGTGGGGGCAGGTTGGGTCTGGGAAATATCTTTAATCGTTTGGATTTTTTGGAGGCATCCGGCCACTCAAGGCCAAAGGCCCTTGGACACAAACACCGGCCGTATTCCCTGTTAAGGAAAAGTTGCCAGACCTGGTTGCTGATGTCAGTTTGTAGGGTTCCCTTGGGACTGTCAGGGAAGCACAGGTTTGAGGTGGGGGCAGGTTGGGTCTGGGAAATATCTTTAATCGTTTGGATTTTTTGGAGGCAGCCGGCCACTAAAGGCCACAGGCTCCTCGAGAAAAAGACCGCTCCTTTTCCCTGTAAGGAAAAGTTGCCGGTCCAGGTTGCTGATGTCTGCATGTAGAGTTCCTGTTGGACTGTCAAGGCAGCACAGGTTTGAGGTGGGGGCAGGTTAGGTCTGGGAAATATCTTTAGTCATTTGGATTTTTTTGAGGCGTCCGGCCACTCAGGGACACAGGCCCTTGAAGACAAACACCGGCCCTTTTCCCTGTTAAGGAAAAGTTGCCAGCCCTGGTTGCTGATGTCAGTTTGTAGGGTTCCCTTGGGACTGTCCGGGAAGCACAGGTTTGAGGTGGGGGCAGGTTGGGTCTGGGACATATCCATAATTGTTTGGATTTTTTGAAGGCATCAGGCAACTAAGGGCCCCAGGTCCTTGGAGACAAACACCGGCCGTATTCCCTGTTAAGGAAAAGTTGCCAGCCCTGGTTGCTGATGTCAGTTTGTAGGGTTCCCTTGGGACTGTCAGGGCAGCACAAGTTTGTGGTGGAGGTAGGTTGGGTCTGGGACATATCTTTAATCGTTTGGAATTTTGGAGGCGGCCGGCCACTCTGGGACAAAGGCTCCTGAAGACAAACACCGGCCCTTTTCCCTTTGAACGAAAAGTTGCTAGACCAGGTTCCTGATGTCAGTTAGTAGAGTTCTCTTGAGACTGTCGGGGCAGCACAAATTTGAGGTGGGGGCAGGTTGGGTCTGGGACATATCTTTAATCGTTTGGTGATTTTGGAGGCGGCCGGCCACTCCGGGTCACAGGCTCCTGAAGACAAACACCGGCCCTTTTCCCTGTGAAGGAAAAGTTGCCAGCCCAGGTTCCTCTTGTCAGTGTATAGCGTTCTCTTGGGACTGTCAGCGCAGCACAAGTTTGTGGTGGGGGTAGGTTGGGTCTGGGACATATCTTTAATCGTTTGGATATTTTGGAGGCGGCCGGCCATTCTGGGACCCAGGCTCCTGAAGACAAACACCAGCCCTTTTCCCTTTGAACGAAAAGTTGCTAGACCAGATTCCTGATGTCAGTTAGTAGAGTTCTCTTGAGACTCTCGGGCAGCACAAATTTGAGGTGGGGGCAGGTTGGGTCTGGGACATATCTTTAATTGTTTGGAGATTTTGGAGGCAGCCGGCCACTCTGGGACAAAGGTTCCTGAAGACAAACACCGGCCCTTTTCCCTGTGAAGGAAAAGTTGCCAGCCCAGGTTCCTCTTGTCAATTTATAGGGTTCCTTTGGAACTGTCAGGGCAGCACAAGTTTCTGGTGGGGGCAGATTGAGTCTGGGACATATCATTAATCATTTGGATTTTTTGGAGGCATCCGGCTACTCGGGGACAAAGGCCCTTGGAGACAAACACCGGCCATATTCCCTGTTAAGGAAAAGTTGCCAGCCCTTGTTGCTGATGTCAGTTTGTAGGGTTCCCTTTGGACTGTCAGGGCAGCACAGGTTTGAGGTGGGGGCAGGTTGGGTCTGGGACATATCTTTAATTGTTTGGATTTTTTGGAGGCGTCCGGCCACTCAGGGACAAAGACCCCTGCAGGAAGACACGAGCAATTTTTTCTAGGAAAGAAATATGGTCAACCCAGGTTCCTGATGTCAGCAGGTAGGGTTTCCATGGGACTGTCAGGGCAGCACAAATTTGAGGTGGGGGCAGGTTGGGTCTGGGACATATCTTTAATCGTTTGGAGATTTTGGAGGCAGCCGGCCACTCTGGGACAAAGGTTCCTGAAGACAAACACCGGCCCTTTTACCCTGTGAAGGAAAAGTTGCCAGCCCAGGTTCCTCTTGTCAGTTTATAGGGTTCCCTTGGGACTGTCGAGGCAGCACAAATTTGAGGTGGGGGCAGGTTAGGTCTGGGACATATCTTTAATTGTTTGGATTTTTTGGAGGCAGCCGGCCACTAAAGGCCACAGGCTCTTCGAGAAAAAGACCGCTCCTTTTCCCTGTAAGGAAAAGTTGCTGGTCCAGGTTGCTGATGTCTGCATGTAGAGTTCCTGTTGGACTGTCAAGGCAGCACAGGTTTGAGGTGGGGGCAGGTTAGGTCTGGGAAATATCTTTAGTCATTTGGATTTTTTTGAGGCGTCCGGCCACTCAGGGACACAGGCCCTTGAAGACAAACACCGGCCCTTTTCCCTGTTAAGGAAAAGTTGCCAGCCCTGGTTGCTGATGTCAGTTTGTAGGGTTCCCTTGGGACTGTCCGGGAAGCACAGGTTTGAGGTGGGGGCAGGTTGGGTCTGGGAAATATCTTTAATCGTTTGGATTTTTTGGAGGCATCAGGCCACTCAAGGCCAAAGGCCCTTGGACACAAACACCGGCCCTTTTCCCCTTTAAGGAAAAGTTGCCAGACCTGGTTGCTGATGTCAGTTTGTAGGGTTCCCTTGGGACTGTCAGGGCAGCACAAGTTTGTGGTGGAGGTAGGTTGGGTCTGGGACATATCTTTAATCGTTTGGATATTTTGGAGGCGGCCGGCCACTCTGGGACCAAGGCTCCTGAAGACAAACACCGGCCCATTTCCCTTTGAACGAAAAGTTGCTAGACCAGGTTCCTGATGTCAGTTAGTAGAGTTCTCTTGAGACTGTCGGGGCAGCACAAATTTGAGGTGGGGGCAGGTTGGGTCTGGGACATATCTTTAATCGTTTGGTGATTTTGGAGGCGGCCGGCCACTCCGGGTCACAGGCTCCTGAAGACAAACACCGGCCCTTTTCCCTGTGAAGGAAAAGTTGCCAGCCCAGGTTCCTCTTGTCAGTTTATAGCGTTCTCTTGGGACTGTCAGCGCAGCACAAGTTTGTGGTGGGGGTAGGTTGGGTCTGGGACATATCTTTAATCGTTTGGATATTTTGGAGGCGGCCGGCCATTCTGGGACCCAGGCTCCTGAAGACAAACACCAGCCCTTTTCCCTTTGAACGAAAAGTTGCTAGACCAGATTCCTGATGTCAGTTAGTAGAGTTCTCTTGAGACTCTCGGGCAGCACAAATTTGAGGTGGGGGCAGGTTGGGTCTGGGGCATATCTTTAATCGTTTCGTGATTTTGGAGGCGGCCGGCCACTCTGGGACAAAGGTTCCTGAAGACAAACACCGGCCCTTTTCCCTGTGAAGGAAAAGTTGCCAGCCCAGGTTCCTCTTGTCAATTTATAGGGTTCCTTTGGGACTGTCAGGGCAGCACAACTTTCTGGTGGGCAGATTAAGTCTGGGACATATCATTAATCGTTTGGATTTTTTGGAGGCATCCGGCAACTCGGGGACAAAGGCCCTTTGAGACAAACACCGGCCGTATTCCCTGTTAAGGAAAAGTTGCCAGCCCTTGTTGCTGATGTCAGTTTGTAGGGTTCCCTTTGGACTGTCAGGGCAGCACAGGTTTGAGGTGGGGGCAGGTTGGGTCTGGGACATATCTTTAATTGTTTGGATTTTTTGGAGGCGTCCGGCCACTCAGGGACAAAGACCCCTGCAGGAAGACACGAGCAATTTTTTCTAGGAAAGAAATATGGTCAACCCAGGTTCCTGATGTCAGCAGGTAGGGTTTCCATGGGACTGTCAGGGCAGCACAAATTTGAGGTGGGGGCAGGTTGGGTCTGGGACATATCTTTAATCGTTTGGAGATTTTGGAGGCGTCCGGCCACTCAAGGCCAAAGGCCCTTGGAGACAAACACCGGCCGTATTCCCTGTTAAGGAAAAGTTGCCAGCCCTGGTTGCTGATGTCAGTTTGTAGGGTTCCCTTGGACTGTCAGGGCAGCACAAGTTTGTGGTGGAGGTAGGTTGGGTCTGGGACATATCTTTAATCGTTTGGAATTTTGGAGGCGGCCGGCCACTCTGGGACAAAGGCTCCTGAAGACAAACACCGGCCCTTTTCCCTTTGAACGAAAAGTTGCTAGACCAGGTTCCTGATGTCAGTTAGTAGAGTTCTCTTGAGACTGTCGGGGCAGCACAAATTTGAGGTGGGGGCAGGTTGGGTCTGGGACATATCTTTAATCGTTTGGTGATTTTGGAGGCGGCCGGCCACTCCGGGTCACAGGCTCCTGAAGACAAACACCGGCCCTTTTCCCTGTGAAGGAAAAGTTGCCAGCCCAGGTTCCTCTTGTCAGTTTATAGCGTTCTCTTGAGACTGTCAGGGCAGCACAAGTTTGTGGTGGGGGTAGGTTTGGTCTGGGACATATCTTTAATCGTTTGGATATTTTGGAGGCGGCCGGCCATTCTGGGACCCAGGCTCCTGAAGACAAACACCAGCCCTTTTCCCTTTGAACGAAAAGTTGCTAGACCAGATTCCTGATGTCAGTTAGTAGAGTTCTCTTGAGACTCTCGGGCAGCACAAATTTGAGGTGGGGGCAGGTTGGGTCTGGGACATATCTTTAATCGTTTGGAGATTTTGGAGGCGGCCGGCCACTCCGGGTCACAGGCTCCTGAAGACAAACACCGGCCCTTTTCCCTGTGAAGGAAAAGTTGCCAGCCCAGGTTCCTCTTGTCAATTTATAGGGTTCCTTTGGGACTGTCAGGGCAGCACAAGTTTCTGGTGGGGGCAGATTAAGTCTGGGACATATCATTAATAGTTTGGATTTTTTGGAGGCATCCGGCTACTCGGGGACAAAGGCCCTTGGAGACAAACACCGGCTGTATTCCCTGTTAAGGAAAAGTTGCCAGCCCTTGTTGCTGATGTCTGTTTGTCGGGTTCCCTTTGGACTGTCAGGGAAGCACAGGTTTGAGGTGGGGGCAGGTTGGGTCTGGGACATATCTTTAATTGTTTGGATTTTTTGGAGGCGTCCGGCCACTCAGGGACAAAGACCCCTGCAGGAAGACACGAGCAATTTTTTCTAGGAAAGAAATATGGTCAACCCAGGTTCCTGATGTCAGCAGGTAGGGTTCCCATGGGACTGTCAGGGCAGCACAGGTTTGAGGTGGGGGCAGGTTGGGTCTGGGACATATCTTTAATCGTTTGGAGATTTTGGAGGCAGCCGGCCACTCTGGGACAAAGGTTCCTGAAGACAAACACCGGCCCTTTTACCCTGTGAAGGAAAAGTTGCCAGCCCAGGTTCCTCTTGTCAGTTTATAGGGTTCCCTGGGACTGTCGAGGCAGCACAAATTTGAGGTGGGGGCAGGTTAGGTCTGGGACATATCTTTAATCGTTTGGATTTTTTGGAGGCAGCCGGCCACTAAAGGCCACAGGCTCTTCGAGAAAAAGACCGCTCCTTTTCCCTGTAAGGAAAAGTTGCTGCTCCAGGTTGCTGATGTCTGCATGTAGAGTTCCTGTTGGACTGTCAAGGCAGCACAGGTTTGAGGTGGGGGTAGGTTGGGTCTGGGAAATATCTTTAGTCATTTGGATTTTTTTGAGGCGTCCGGCCACTCAGGGACACAGGCCCTTGAAGACAAACACAGGCCCTTTTCCCTGTTAAGGAAAAGTTGCCAGCCCTGGTTGCTGATGTCAGTTTGTAGGGTTCCCTTGGGACTGTCCGGGAAGCACAGGTTTGAGGTGGGGGCAGGTTGGGTCTGGGAAATATCTTTAATCGTTTGGATTTTTTGGAGGCATCCGGCCACTCAAGGCCAAAGGCCCTTGTACACAAACACCGGCCGTATTCCCTGTTAAGGAAAAGTTGCCAGACCTGGTTGCTGATGTCAGTTTGTAGGGTTCCCTTGGGACTGTCGAGGCAGCACAGGTTTGAGGTGGGGGCAGGTTGGGTCTGGGAAATATCTTTAATCGTTTGGATTTTTTGGAGGCAGCCGGCCACTGAAGGCCACAGGCTCCTCGAGAAAAAGACCGCTCCTTTTCCCTGTAAGGAAAAGTTGCCGGTCCAGGTTGCTGATGTCTGCATGTAGAGTTCCTGTTGGACTGTCAAGGCAGCACAGGTTTGAGGTGGGGGCAGGTTAGGTCTGGGAAATATCTTTAGTCATTTGGATTTTTTTGAGGCGTCCGGCCACTCAGGGACACAGGCCCTTGAAGACAAACACAGGCCCTTTTCCCTGTTAAGGAAAAGTTGCCAGCCCTGGTTGCTGATGTCAGTTTGTAGGGTTCCCTTGGGACTGTCCGGGAAGCACAGGTTTGAGGTGGGGGCAGGTTGGGTCTGGGAAATATCTTTAATCGTTTGGATTTTTTGGAGGCATCCGGCCACTCAAGGCCAAAGGCCCTTGGACACAAACACCGGCCGTATTCCCTGTTAAGGAAAAGTTGCCAGACCTGGTTGCTGATGTCAGTTTGTAGGGTTCCCTTGGGACTGTCAGGGAAGCACAGGTTTGAGGTGGGGGCAGGTTGGGTCTGGGAAATATCTTTAATCGTTTGGATTTTTTGGAGGCAGCCGGCCACTAAAGGCCACAGGCTCCTCGAGAAAAAGACCGCTCCTTTTCCCTGTAAGGAAAAGTTGCCGGTCCAGGTTGCTGATGTCTGCATGTAGAGTTCCTGTTGGACTGTCAAGGCAGCACAGGTTTGAGGTGGGGGCAGGTTAGGTCTGGGAAATATCTTTAGTCATTTGGATTTTTTTGAGGCGTCCGGCCACTCAGGGACACAGGCCCTTGAAGACAAACACCGGCCCTTTTCCCTGTTAAGGAAAAGTTGCCAGCCCTGGTTGCTGATGTCAGTTTGTAGGGTTCCCTTGGGACTGTCCGGGAAGCACAGGTTTGAGGTGGGGGCAGGTTGGGTCTGGGACATATCCATAATTGTTTGGATTTTTTGAAGGCATCAGGCAACTAAGGGCCCCAGGTCCTTGGAGACAAACACCGGCCGTATTCCCTGTTAAGGAAAAGTTGCCAGCCCTGGTTGCTGATGTCAGTTTGTAGGGTTCCCTTGGGACTGTCAGGGCAGCACAAGTTTGTGGTGGAGGTAGGTTGGGTCTGGGACATATCTTTAATCGTTTGGAATTTTGGAGGCGGCCGGCCACTCTGGGACAAAGGCTCCTGAAGACAAACACCGGCCCTTTTCCCTTTGAACGAAAAGTTGCTAGACCAGGTTCCTGATGTCAGTTAGTAGAGTTCTCTTGAGACTGTCGGGGCAGCACAAATTTGAGGTGGGGGCAGGTTGGGTCTGGGACATATCTTTAATCGTTTGGTGATTTTGGAGGCGGCCGGCCACTCCGGGTCACAGGCTCCTGAAGACAAACACCGGCCCTTTTCCCTGTGAAGGAAAAGTTGCCAGCCCAGGTTCCTCTTGTCAGTTTATAGCGTTCTCTTGGGACTGTCAGCGCAGCACAAGTTTGTGGTGGGGGTAGGTTGGGTCTGGGACATATCTTTAATCGTTTGGATATTTTGGAGGCGGCCGGCCATTCTGGGACCCAGGCTCCTGAAGACAAACACCAGCCCTTTTCCCTTTGAACGAAAAGTTGCTAGACCAGATTCCTGATGTCAGTTAGTAGAGTTCTCTTGAGACTCTCGGGCAGCACAAATTTGAGGTGGGGGCAGGTTGGGTCTGGGACATATCTTTAATCGTTTGGAGATTTTGGAGGCGGCCGGCCACTCAAGGCCAAAGGCCCTTGGAGACAAACACCGGCCGTATTCCCTGTGAAGGAAAAGTTGCCAGCCCTGGTTGCTGATGTCAGTTTGTAGGGTTCCCTTGGGACTGTCAGGGCAGCACAAGTTTCTGGTGGGGGCAGATTAAGTCTGGGACATATCATTAATCGTTTGGATTTTTTGGAGGCATCCGGCTACTCGGGGACAAAGGCCCTTGGAGACAAACACCGGCTGTATTCCCTGTTAAGGAAAAGTTGCCAGCCCTTGTTGCTGATGTCAGTTTGTCGGGTTCCCTTTGGACTGTCAGGGAAGCACAGGTTTGAGGTGGGGGCAGGTTGGGTCTGGGACATATCTTTAATTGTTTGGATTTTTTGGAGGCGTCCGGCCACTCAGGGACAAAGACCCCTGCAGGAAGACACGAGCAATTTTTTCTAGGAAAGAAATATGGTCAACCCAGGTTCCTGATGTCAGCAGGTAGGGTTCCCATGGGACTGTCAGGGCAGCACAGGTTTGAGGTGGGGGCAGGTTGGGTCTGGGACATATCTTTAATCGTTTGGAGATTTTGGAGGCAGCCGGCCACTCTGGGACAAAGGTTCCTGAAGACAAACACCGGCCCTTTTACCCTGTGAAGGAAAAGTTGCCAGCCCAGGTTCCTCTTGTCAGTTTATAGGGTTCCCTTGGGACTGTCGAGGCAGCACAAATTTGAGGTGGGGGCAGGTTAGGTCTGGGACATATCTTTAATCGTTTGGATTTTTTGGAGGCAGCCGGCCACTAAAGGCCACAGGCTCTTCGAGAAAAAGACCGCTCCTTTTCCCTGTAAGGAAAAGTTGCTGCTCCAGGTTGCTGATGTCTGCATGTAGAGTTCCTGTTGGACTGTCAAGGCAGCACAGGTTTGAGGTGGGGGTAGGTTGGGTCTGGGAAATATCTTTAGTCATTTGGATTTTTTTGAGGCGTCCGGCCACTCAGGGACACAGGCCCTTGAAGACAAACACAGGCCCTTTTCCCTGTTAAGGAAAAGTTGCCAGCCCTGGTTGCTGATGTCAGTTTGTAGGGTTCCCTTGGGACTGTCCGGGAAGCACAGGTTTGAGGTGGGGGCAGGTTGGGTCTGGGAAATATCTTTAATCGTTTGGATTTTTTGGAGGCATCCGGCCACTCAAGGCAAAGGCCCTTGGACACAAACACCGGCCGTATTCCCTGTTAAGGAAAAGTTGCCAGACCTGGTTTCTGATGTCAGTTTGTAGGGTTCCCTTGGGACTGTCGAGGCAGCACAGGTTTGAGGTGGGGGCAGGTTGGGTCTGGGAAATATCTTTAATCGTTTGGATATTTTGGAGGCAGCCGGCCACTGAAGGCCACAGGCTCCTCGAGAAAAAGACCGCTCCTTTTCCCTGTAAGGAAAAGTTGCCGGTCCAGGTTGCTGATGTCTGCATGTAGAGTTCCTGTTGGACTGTCAAGGCAGCACAGGTTTGAGGTGGGGGCAGGTTAGGTCTGGGAAATATCTTTAGTCATTTGGATTTTTTTGAGGCGTCCGGCCACTCAGGGACACAGGCCCTTGAAGACAAACACAGGCCCTTTTCCCTGTTAAGGAAAAGTTGCCAGCCCTGGTTGCTGATGTCAGTTTGTAGGGTTCCCTTGGGACTGTCCGGGAAGCACAGGTTTGAGGTGGGGGCAGGTTGGGTCTGGGAAATATCTTTAATCGTTTGGATTTTTTGGAGGCATCCGGCCACTCAAGGCCAAAGGCCCTTGGACACAAACACCGGCCCTTTTCCCCTTTAAGGAAAAGTTGCCAGACCTGGTTGCTGATGTCAGTTTGTAGGGTTCCCTTGGGACTGTCAGGGAAGCACAGGTTTGAGGTGGGGGCAGGTTGGGTCTGGGAAATATCTTTAATCGTTTGGATTTTTTGGAGGCGGCCGGCCACTAAAGGCCACAGGCTCCTCGAGAAAAAGACCGCTCCTTTTCCCTGTAAGGAAAAGTTGCCGGTCCAGGTTGCTGATGTCTGCATGTAGAGTTCCTGTTGGACTGTCAAGGCAGCACAGGTTTGAGGTGGGGGCAGGTTAGGTCTGGGAAATATCTTTAGTCATTTGGATTTTTTTGAGGCGTCCGGCCACTCAGGGACACAGGCCCTTGAAGACAAACACCGGCCCTTTTCCCTGTTAAGGAAAAGTTGCCAGCCCTGGTTGCTGATGTCAGTTTGTAGGGTTCCCTTGGGACTGTCCGGGAAGCACAGGTTTGAGGTGGGGGCAGGTTGGGTCTGGGACATATCCATAATTGTTTGGATTTTTTGAAGGCATCAGGCAACTAAGGGCTCCAGGTCCTTGGAGACAAACACCGGCCCTTTTCCCTGTTAAGGAAAAGTTGCCAGCCCTGGTTGCTGATGTCAGTTTGTAGGGTTCCCTTGGGACTGTCAGGGCAGCACAAGTTTGTGGTGGAGGTAGGTTGGGTCTGGGACATATCTTTAATCGTTTGGAATTTTGGAGGCGGCCGGCCACTCTGGGACAAAGGCTCCTGAAGACAAACACCGGCCCTTTTCCCTTTGAACGAATAGTTGCTAGACCAGGTTCCTGATGTCAGTTAGTAGAGTTCTCTTGAGACTGTCGGGGGCAGCACAAATTTGAGGTGGGGGGCAGGTTGGGTCTGGGACATATCTTTAATCGTTTGGTGATTTTGGAGGCGGCCGGCCACTCCGGGTCACAGGCTCCTGAAGACAAACACCGGCCCTTTTCCCTGTGAAGGAAAAGTTGCCAGCCCAGGTTCCTCTTGTCAGTTTATAGCGTTCTCTTGGGACTGTCAGCGCAGCACAAGTTTGTGGTGGGGGTAGGTTGGGTCTGGGACATATCTTTAATCGTTTGGATATTTTGGAGGCGGCCGGCCATTCTGGGACCCAGGCTCCTGAAGACAAACACCAGCCCTTTTCCCTTTGAACGAAAAGTTGCTAGACCAGATTCCTGATGTCAGTTAGTAGAGTTCTCTTGAGACTCTCGGGCAGCACAAATTTGAGGTGGGGGCAGGTTGGGTCTGGGACATATCTTTAATCGTTTGGAGATTTTGGAGGCAGCCGGCCACTCTGGGACAAAGGTTCCTGAAGACAAACACCGGCCCTTTTCCCTGTGAAGGAAAAGTTGCCAGCCCAGGTTCCTCTTGTCAATTTATAGGGTTCCTTTGGGACTGTCAGGGCAGCACAAGTTTCTGGTGGGGGCAGATTAAGTCTGGGACATATCATTAATCGTTTGGATTTTTTGGAGGCATCGGCTACTCGGGGACAAAGGCCCTTGGAGACAAACACCGGCCGTATTCCCTGTTAAGGAAAAGTTGCCAGCCCTTGTTGCTGATGTCAGTTTGTAGGGTTCCCTTTGGACTGTCAGGGCAGCACAGGTTTGAGGTGGGGGCAGGTTGGGTCTGGGACATATCTTTAATTGTTTGGATTTTTTGGAGGCGTCCGGCCACTCAGGGACAAAGACCCCTGCAGGAAGACACGAGCAATTTTTTCTAGGAAAGAAATATGGTCAACCCAGGTTCCTGATGTCAGCAGGTAGGGTTCCCATGGGACTGTCAGGGCAGCACAAATTTGAGGTGGGGGCAGGTTGGGTCTGGGACATATCTTTAATCGTTTGGATATTTTGGAGGCAGCCGGCCACTCTGGGACAAAGGTTCCTGAAGACAAACACCGGCCCTTTTCCCTGTGAAGGAAAAGTTGCCAGCCCAGGTTCCTCTTGTCAGTTTGTAGGGTTCCCTTGGGACTGTCCGGGAAGCACAGGTTTGAGGTGGGGGCAGGTTGGGTCTGGGAAATATCTTTAATCGTTTGGATTTTTTGGAGGCATCCGGCCACTCAAGGCCAAAGGCCCTTGGACACAAACACCGGCCGTATTCCCTGTTAAGGAAAAGTTGCCAGACCTGGTTGCTGATGTCAGTTTGTAGGGTTCCCTTGGGACTGTCGAGGCAGCACAGGTTTGAGGTGGGGGCAGGTTGGGTCTGGGAAATATCTTTAATCGTTTGGATATTTTGGAGGCAGCCGGCCACTGAAGGCCACAGGCTCCTCGAGAAAAAGACCGCTCCTTTTCCCTGTAAGGAAAAGTTGCCGGTCCAGGTTGCTGATGTCTGCATGTAGAGTTCCTGTTGGACTGTCAAGGCAGCACAGGTTTGAGGTGGGGGCAGGTTAGGTCTGGGAAATATCTTTAGTCATTTGGATTTTTTTGAGGCGTCCGGCCACTCAGGGACACAGGCCCTTGAAGACAAACACAGGCCCTTTTCCCTGTTAAGGAAAAGTTGCCAGCCCTGGTTGCTGATGTCAGTTTGTAGGGTTCCCTTGGGACTGTCCGGGAAGCACAGGTTTGAGGTGGGGGCAGGTTGGGTCTGGGAAATATCTTTAATCGTTTGGATTTTTTGGAGGCATCCGGCCACTCAAGGCCAAAGGCCCTTGGACACAAACACCGGCCCTTTTCCCCTTTAAGGAAAAGTTGCCAGACCTGGTTGCTGATGTCAGTTTGTAGGGTTCCCTTGGGACTGTCAGGGAAGCACAGGTTTGAGGTGGGGGCAGGTTGGGTCTGGGAAATATCTTTAATCGTTTTGATTTTTTGGAGGCAGCCGGCCACTAAAGGCCACAGGCTCCTCGAGAAAAAGACCGCTCCTTTTCCCTGTAAGGAAAAGTTGCCGGTCCAGGTTGCTGATGTCTGCATGTAGAGTTCCTGTTGGACTGTCAAGGCAGCACAGGTTTGAGGTGGGGGCAGGTTAGGTCTGGGAAATATCTTTAGTCATTTGGATTTTTTTGAGGCGTCCGGCCACTCAGGGACACAGGCCCTTGAAGACAAACACCGGCCCTTTTCCCTGTTAAGGAAAAGTTGCCAGCCCTGGTTGCTGATGTCAGTTTGTAGGGTTCCCTTGGGACTGTCCGGGAAGCACAGGTTTGAGGTGGGGGCAGGTTGGGTCTGGGACATATCCATAATTGTTTGGATTTTTTGAAGGCATCAGGCAACTAAGGGCCCCAGGTCCTTGGAGACAAACACCGGCCGTATTCCCTGTTAAGGAAAAGTTGCCAGCCCTGGTTGCTGATGTCAGTTTGTAGGGTTCCCTTGGGACTGTCAGGGCAGCACAAGTTTGTGGTGGAGGTAGGTTGGGTCTGGGACATATCTTTAATCGTTTGGAATTTTGGAGGCGGCCGGCCACTCTGGGACAAAGGCTCCTGAAGACAAACACCGGCCCTTTTCCCTTTGAACGAATAGTTGCTAGACCAGGTTCCTGATGTCAGTTAGTAGAGTTCTCTTGAGACTGTCGGGGCAGCACAAATTTGAGGTGGGGGCAGGTTGGGTCTGGGACATATCTTTAATCGTTTGGTGATTTTGGAGGCGGCCGGCCACTCCGGGTCACAGGCTCCTGAAGACAAACACCGGCCCTTTTCCCTGTGAAGGAAAAGTTGCCAGCCCAGGTTCCTCTTGTCAGTTTATAGCGTTCTCTTGGGACTGTCAGCGCAGCACAAGTTTGTGGTGGGGGTAGGTTGGGTCTGGGACATATCTTTAATCGTTTGGATATTTTGGAGGCGGCCGGCCATTCTGGGACCCAGGCTCCTGAAGACAAACACCAGCCCTTTTCCCTTTGAACGAAAAGTTGCTAGACCAGATTCCTGATGTCAGTTAGTAGAGTTCTCTTGAGACTCTCGGGCAGCACAAATTTGAGGTGGGGGCAGGTTGGGTCTGGGACATATCTTTAATCGTTTGGAGATTTTGGAGGCAGCCGGCCACTCTGGGACAAAGGTTCCTGAAGACAAACACCGGCCCTTTTCCCTGTGAAGGAAAAGTTGCCAGCCCAGGTTCCTCTTGTCAATTTATAGGGTTCCTTTGGGACTGTCAGGGCAGCACAACTTTCTGGTGGGGCAGATTAAGTCTGGGACATATCATTAATCGTTTGGATTTTTTGGAGGCATCCGGCTACTCGGGGACAAAGGCCCTTGGAGACAAACACCGGCCGTATTCCCTGTTAAGGAAAAGTTGCCAGCCCTTGTTGCTGATGTCAGTTTGTAGGGTTCCCTTTGGACTGTCAGGGCAGCACAGGTTTGAGGTGGGGGCAGGTTGGGTCTGGGACATATCTTTAATTGTTTGGATTTTTTGGAGGCGTCCGGCCACTCAGGGACAAAGACCCCTGCAGGAAGACACGAGCAATTTTTTCTAGGAAAGAAATATGGTCAACCCAGGTTCCTGATGTCAGCAGGTAGGGTTCCCATGGGACTGTCAGGGCAGCACAAATTTGAGGTGGGGGCAGGTTGGGTCTGGGACATATCTTTAATCGTTTGGATATTTTGGAGGCAGCCGGCCACTCTGGGACAAAGGTTCCTGAAGACAAACACCGGCCCTTTTCCCTGTGAAGGAAAAGTTGCCAGCCCAGGTTCCTCTTGTCAGTTTGTAGGGTTCCCTTGGGACTGTCCGGGAAGCACAGGTTTGAGGTGGGGGCAGGTTGGGTCTGGGAAATATCTTTAATCGTTTGGATTTTTTTGGAGGCATCCGGCCACTCAAGGCCAAAGGCCCTTGGACACAAACACCGGCCGTATTCCCTGTTAAGGAAAAGTTGCCAGACCTGGTTGCTGATGTCAGTTTGTAGGGTTCCCTTGGGACTGTCGAGGCAGCACAGGTTTGAGGTGGGGGCAGGTTGGGTCTGGGAAATATCTTTAATCGTTTGGATTTTTTGGAGGCAGCCGGCCACTGAAGGCCACAGGCTCCTCGAGAAAAAGACCGCTCCTTTTCCCTGTAAGGAAAAGTTGCCGGTCCAGGTTGCTGATGTCTGCATGTAGAGTTCCTGTTGGACTGTCAAGGCAGCACAGGTTTGAGGTGGGGGCAGGTTAGGTCTGGGAAATATCTTTAGTCATTTGGATTTTTTTGAGGCGTCCGGCCACTCAGGGACACAGGCCCTTGAAGACAAACACCGGCCCTTTTCCCTGTTAAGGAAAAGTTGCCAGCCCTGGTTGCTGATGTCAGTTTGTAGGGTTCCCTTGGGACTGTCCGGGAAGCACAGGTTTGAGGTGGGGGGCAGGTTGGGTCTGGGAAATATCTTTAATCGTTTGGATTTTTTGGAGGCATCCGGCCACTCAAGGCCAAAGGCCCTTGTACACAAACACCGGCCGTATTCCCTGTTAAGGAAAAGTTGCCAGACCTGGTTGCTGATGTCAGTTTGTAGGGTTCCCTTGGGACTGTCAGGGAAGCACAGGTTTGAGGTGGGGGCAGGTTGGGTCTGGGAAATATCTTTAATCGTTTGGATTTTTTGGAGGCAGCCGGCCACTAAAGGCCACAGGCTCCTCGAGAAAAAGACCGCTCCTTTTCCCTGTAAGGAAAAGTTGCCGGTCCAGGTTGCTGATGTCTGCATGTAGAGTTCCTGTTGGACTGTCAAGGCAGCACAGGTTTGAGGTGGGGGCAGGTTAGGTCTGGGAAATATCTTTAGTCATTTGGATTTTTTTGAGGCGTCCGGCCACTCAGGGACACAGGCCCTTGAAGACAAACACCGGCCCTTTTCCCTGTTAAGGAAAAGTTGCCAGCCCTGGTTGCTGATGTCAGTTTGTAGGGTTCCCTTGGGACTGTCCGGGAAGCACAGGTTTGAGGTGGGGGCAGGTTGGGTCTGGGACATATCCATAATTGTTTGGATTTTTTGAAGGCATCAGGCAACTAAGGGCTCCAGGTCCTTGGAGACAAACACCGGCCGTATTCCCTGTTAAGGAAAAGTTGCCAGCCCTGGTTGCTGATGTCAGTTTGTAGGGTTCCCTTGGGACTGTCAGGGCAGCACAAGTTTGTGGTGGAGGTAGGTTGGGTCTGGGACATATCTTTAATCGTTTGGAATTTTGGAGGCGGCCGGCCACTCTGGGACAAAGGCTCCTGAAGACAAACACCGGCCCTTTTCCCTTTGAACGAAAAGTTGCTAGACCAGGTTCCTGATGTCAGTTAGTAGAGTTCTCTTGAGACTGTCGGGGCAGCACAAATTTGAGGTGGGGGCAGGTTGGGTCTGGGACATATCTTTAATCGTTTGGTGATTTTGGAGGCGGCCGGCCACTCCGGGTCACAGGCTCCTGAAGACAAACACCGGCCCTTTTCCCTGTGAAGGAAAAGTTGCCAGCCCAGGTTCCTCTTGTCAGTTTATAGCGTTCTCTTGGGACTGTCAGCGCAGCACAAGTTTGTGGTGGGGGTAGGTTGGGTCTGGAACATATCTTTAATCGTTTGGATATTTTGGAGGCGGCCGGCCATTCTGGGACCCAGGCTCCTGAAGACAAACACCAGCCCTTTTCCCTTTGAACGAAAAGTTGCTAGACCAGATTCCTGATGTCAGTTAGTAGAGTTCTCTTGAGACTCTCGGGCAGCACAAATTTGAGGTGGGGGCAGGTTGGGTCTGGGACATATCTTTAATCGTTTGGAGATTTTGGAGGCAGCCGGCCACTCTGGGACAAAGGTTCCTGAAGACAAACACCGGCCCTTTTCCCTGTGAAGGAAAAGTTGCCAGCCCAGGTTCCTCTTGTCAATTTATAGGGTTCCTTTGGGACTGTCAGGGCAGCACAACTTTCTGGTGGGGCAGATTAAGTCTGGGACATATCATTAATCGTTTGGATTTTTTGGAGGCATCCGGCTACTCGGGGACAAAGGCCCTTGGAGACAAACACCGGCCGTATTCCCTGTTAAGGAAAAGTTGCCAGCCCTTGTTGCTGATGTCAGTTTGTAGGGTTCCCTTTGGACTGTCAGGGCAGCACAGGTTTGAGGTGGGGGCAGGTTGGGTCTGGGACATATCTTTAATTGTTTGGATTTTTTGGAGGCGTCCGGCCACTCAGGGACAAAGACCCCTGCAGGAAGACACGAGCAATTTTTTCTAGGAAAGAAATATGGTCAACCCAGGTTCCTGATGTCAGCAGGTAGGGTTCCCATGGGACTGTCAGGGCAGCACAAATTTGAGGTGGGGGCAGGTTGGGTCTGGGACATATCTTTAATCGTTTGGTGATTTTGGAGGCAGCCGGACACTCTGGGACAAAGGTTCCTGAAGACAAACACCGGCCCTTTTCCCTGTGAAGGGAAAGTTGCCAGCCCAGGTTCCTCTTGTCAGTTTGTAGGGTTCCCTTGGGACTGTCCGGGAAGCACAGGTTTGAGGTGGGGGCAGGTTGGGTCTGGGAAATATCTTTAATCGTTTGGATTTTTTGGAGGCATCCGGCCACTCAAGGCCAAAGGCCCTTGGACACAAACACCGGCCCTTTTCCCCTTTAAGGAAAAGTTGCCAGACCTGGTTGCTGATGTCAGTTTGTAGGGTTCCCTTGGGACTGTCAGGGAAGCACAGGTTTGAGGTGGGGGCAGGTTGGGTCTGGGAAATATCTTTAATCGTTTGGATTTTTTGGAGGCAGCCGGCCACTAAAGGCCACAGGCTCCTCGAGAAAAAGACCGCTCCTTTTCCCTGTAAGGAAAAGTTGCCGGTCCAGGTTGCTGATGTCTGCATGTAGAGTTCCTGTTGGACTGTCAAGGCAGCACAGGTTTGAGGTGGGGGCAGGTTAGGTCTGGGAAATATCTTTAGTCATTTGGATTTTTTTGAGGCGTCCGGCCACTCAGGGACACAGGCCCTTGAAGACAAACACCGGCCGTATTCCCTGTTAAGGAAAAGTTGCCAGCCCTTGTTGCTGATGTCAGTTTGTAGGGTTCCCTTGGGACTGTCAGGGCAGCACAGGTTTGAGGTGGGGGGTAGGTTGGGTCTGGGACATATCTTTAATCGTTTGGATAGTTTGGAGGCGGCCGGCCACTCTGGGACCAAGGCTCCTGAAGACAAACACCGGCCCTTTTCCCTTTGAACGAAAAGTTGCTAGACCAGGTTCCTGATGTCAGTTAGTAGAGTTCTCTTGAGACTGTCGGGGCAGCACAAATTTGAGGTGGGGGCAGGTTGGGTCTGGGACATATCTTTAATCGTTTGGTGATTTTGGAGGCGGCCGGCCACTCCGGGTCACAGGCTCCTGAAGACAAACACCGGCCCTTTTCCCTGTGAAGGAAAAGTTGCCAGCCCAGGTTCCTCTTGTCAGTTTATAGCGTTCTCTTGGGACTGTCAGCGCAGCACAAGTTTGTGGTGGGGTAGGTTGGGTCTGGGACATATCTTTAATCGTTTGGATATTTTGGAGGCGGCCGGCCACTCTGGGACCCAGGCTCCTGAAGACAAACACCAGCCCTTTTCCCTTTGAACGAAAAGTTGCTAGACCAGATTCCTGATGTCAGTTAGTAGAGTTCTCTTGAGACTCTCGGGCAGCACAAATTTGAGGTGGGGGCAGGTTGGGTCTGGGACATATCTTTAATCGTTTGGAGATTTTGGAGGCAGCCGGCCACTCTGGGACAAAGGTTCCTGAAGACAAACACCGGCCCTTTTCCCTGTAAAGGAAAAGTTGCCAGCCCAGGTTCCTCTTGTCAATTTATAGGGTTCCTTTGGGACTGTCAGGGCAGCACAAGTTTCTGGTGGGGGCAGATTAAGTCTGGGACATATCATTAATCGTTTGGATTTTTTGGAGGCATCCGGCAACTCGGGGACAAAGGCCCTTGGAGACAAACACCGGCCGTATTCCCTGTTAAGGAAAAGTTGCCAGCCCTTGTTGCTGATGTCAGTTTGTAGGGTTCCCTTTGGACTGTCAGGGCAGCAGAGGTTTGAGGTGGGGGCAGGTTGGGTCTGGGACATATCTTTAATTGTTTGGATTTTTTGGAGGCGTCCGGCCACTCAGGGACAAAGACCCCTGCAGGAAGACACGAGCAATTTTTTCTAGGAAAGAAATATGGTCAACCCAGGCTCCTGATGTCAGCAGGTAGGGTTCCCATGGGACTGTCAGGGCAGCACAAATTTGAGGTGGGGGCAGGTTGGGTCTGGGACATATCTTTAATCGTTTGGAGATTTTGGAGGCGTCCGGCCACTCAAGGCCAAAGGCCCTTGGAGACAAACACCGGCCGTATTCCCTGTTAAGGAAAAGTTGCCAGCCCTGGTTGCTGATGTCAGTTTGTAGGGTTCCCTTGGGACTGTCAGGGCAGCACAAATTTGAGGTGGGGGCAGGTTAGGTCTGGGACATATCTTTAATCGTTTGGATTTTTTGGAGGCAGCCGGCCACTAAAGGCCACAGGCTCCTCGAGAAAAAGACCGTTCCTTTTCCCTGTAAGGAAAAGTTGCCGGTCCAGGTTGCTGATGTCTGCATGTAGAGTTCCTGTTGGACTGTCAAGGCAGCACAGGTTTGAGGTGGGGGCAGGTTGGGTCTGGGAAATATCTTTAGTCATTTGGATTTTTTTGAGGCGTCCGGCCACTCAGGGACACAGGCCCTTGAAGACAAACACAGGCCCTTTTCCCTGTTAAGGAAAAGTTGCCAGCCCTGGTTGCTGATGTCAGTTTGTAGGGTTCCCTTGGGACTGTCCGGGAAGCACAGGTTTGAGGTGGGGGCAGGTTGGGTCTGGGAAATATCTTTAATCGTTTGGATTTTTTGGAGGCATCCGGCCACTCAAGGCCAAAGGCCCTTGGACACAAACACCGGCCCTTTTCCCCTTTAAGGAAAAGTTGCCAGACCTGGTTGCTGATGTCAGTTTGTAGGGTTCCCTTGGGACTGTCAGGGAAGCACAGGTTTGAGGTGGGGGCAGGTTGGGTCTGGGAAATATCTTTAATCGTTTGGATATTTTGGAGGCGGCCGGCCACTCTGGGACCCATGCTCCTGAAGACAAACACCGGCCCTTTTACCCTGTTAAGGAAAAGTTGCCAGCCCAGGTTCCTCTTGTCAGTTTATAGGGTTCCCTTGGGACTGTCAAGGCAGCACAATCTTGAGGTGGGGGCAGGTTGGGTCTGGGACATATCTTTAATCGTTTGGAATTTTGGAGGCGGCCGGCCACTCAAGGCCACAGGCTCCTCGAGAAAAAGACCGCTCCTTTTCCCTGTAAGGAAAAGTTGCCGTTCCAGGTTGCTGATGTCTGCAGGTAGAGTTCCCGTTGGACTGTCAAGGCAGCACAGGTTTGAGGTGGGGGCAGGTTAGGTCTGGGAAATATCTTTAGTCGTTTGGATTTTTTGGGTCGTCCGGCCACTCAGAGAGAAAGGCCCCTGCTGGAAAACACCGGCCATTTTCCCTGTGAAGGAAAAGTGTCCAGCCCAGGTTCCTGCTGTCACTTTGTAGGTTTTCCTAGGGACTGTCAGGGTAGCACAGGTTAGAGGAGGTTGCCGGTTGGGTCTGGGACATATCCTTAATTGTTTGGATTTCTTTGAGGCGTCCGGCTACTCAGGGACACTGGCCCTTGGAGACAAACACCGGCCCTTTTCCCTGTTAAGGAAAAGTTGCCAGCCCTGGTTGCTGATGTCAGTTTGTAGGGTTCCCTTGGGACTGTCAGGGCAGCACAGGTTTGAGGTGGGGGCAGGTTAGGTCTGGGACATATCCTTAATTGTTTGGATTTTTTGAAGGCATCAGGCTACTAAGGGCCCCAGGTCCTTGGAGACAAACACCGGCCCTTTTCCCTGTGAAGGAAAAGTTGCCAGCCCTGGTTGCTGATGTCAGTTCGTAGGGTTCCCTTGGGACTGTCAGGGCAGCACAAGTTTGTGGTGGAGGTAGGTTGGGTCTGGGACATATCATTAATCGTTTGGATTTTTGGAGGCGGCCGGCCACTCTGGGACCAAGGCTCCTTAAGACAAACACCGGCCCATTTCCCTTTGCACGAAAAGTTGCTAGACCAGGTTCCTGATGTCAGTTAGAGTTCTCTTGAGACTGTCGGGGCAGCACAAATTTGAGGTGGGGGCAGGTTGGGTCTGGGACATATCTTTAATCGTTTGGTGATTTTGGAGGCGGCCGGCCACTCCGGGTCACAGGCTCCTGAAGACAAACACCGGCCCTTTTCCCTGTGAAGGAAAAGTTGCCAGCCCAGGTTCCTCATGTCAGTTTATAGCGTTCTCTTGGGACTGTCAGCGCAGCACAAGTTTGTGGTGGGGGTAGGTTGGGTCTGGGACATATCTTTAATCGTTTGGATATTTTGGAGGCGGCCGGCCATTCTGGGACCCAGGCTCCTGAAGACAAACACCAGCCCTTTTCCCTTTGAACGAAAAGTTGCTAGACCAGATTCCTGATGTCAGTTAGTAGAGTTCTCTTGAGACTCTCGGGCAGCACAAATTTGAGGTGGGGGCAGGTTGGGTCTGGGACATATCCTTAATCGTTTGGAGATTTTGGAGGCAGCCGGCCACTCCGGGTCACAGGCTCCTGAAGACAAACACCGGCCCTTTTCCCTGTGAAGGAAAAGTTGCCAGCCCAGGTTCCTCATGTCAGTTTATAGCGTTCTCTTGGGACTGTCAGCGCAGCACAAGTTTGTGGTGGGGGTAGGTTGGGTCTGGGACATATCTTTAATCGTTTGGATATTTTGGAGGCGGCCGGCCATTCTGGGACCCAGGCTCCTGAAGACAAACACCAGCCCTTTTCCCTTTGAACGAAAAGTTGCTAGACCAGATTCCTGATGTCAGTTAGTAGAGTTCTCTTGAGACTCTCGGGCAGCACAAATTTTGAGGTGGGGGCAGGTTGGGTCTGGGACATATCTTTAATTGTTTGGAGATTTTGGAGGCAGCCGGCCACTCTGGGACAAAGGTTCCTGAAGACAAACACCGGCCCTTTTCCCTGTGAAGGAAAAGTTGCCAGCCCAGGTTCCTCTTGTCAATTTATAGGGTTCCTTTGGGACTGTCAGGGCAGCACAAGTTTCTGGTGGGGGCAGATTAAGTCTGGGACATATCATTAATAGTTTGGATTTTTTGGAGGCATCCGGCAACTCAAGGCCAAAGGCCCCTTGAGACAAACACTGGCCATTTTTTCTTGGAAAGATATATGGTCAGCCCTGGTTCCTGCTGATGTCAGTTTGTAGGGTTCCCTTGGGACTGTCAGGGAAGCACAGGTTTTGAGGTGGGGGCAGGTTGGGTCTGGGACATATCCTTAATCATTTGGATTTTTGGAGGCGGCCGGCCACTCCAGGCCACAGGACCCGAGAGACAAACACCGGCCCTTTTACCCTGGGAAGGAAAAGTTGCCAGCCCAGGTTCCTCTTGTCAGTTTATAGGGTTCTCTTGGGACTGTCAGGGCAGCACAAGTTTGTGGTGGAGGCAGGTTAGGTCTGGGACATATCTTTAATCGTTTGGATTTTTTGGAGGCGGCCGGCCACTCAAAGCCAAAGGCCCTTGGAGACAAACACCGGCCGTATTCCCTTTTAAGGAAAAGTTGCCGCTCCAGGTTGCTGATGTCAGTTTGTACGGTTCCCTTTGGACTGTCAGGGCAGCACAAATTTGAGGTGGGGGCAGGTTGGGTCTGGGACATATCTTTAATCTTTTGGAGATTTTGGAGGCAGCCGGCCACTCTGGGACAAAGGTTCCTGAAGACAAACACCGGCCCTTTTACCCTGGGAAGGAAAAGTTGCCAGCCCAGGTTCCTCTTGTCAGTTTATAGGGTTCCCTTGGGACTGTCAAGGCAGCACAATCTTGAGGTGGGGGCAGGTTAGGTCTGGGACATATCTTTAATCGTTTGGATTTTTTGGAGGCAGCCGGCCACTAAAGGCCACAGGCTCCTCAAGAAAAAGACCGCTCCTTTTCCCTGTAAGGAAAAGTTGCCGGTCCAGGTTGCTGATGTCTGCATGTAGAGTTCCCGTTGGACTGTCAAGGCAGCACAGGTTTGAGGTGGGGGCAGGTTAGGTCTGGGAAATATCTTTAGTCGTTTGGATTTTTTTGAGGCGTCCGGCCACTCAGGGACACAGGCCCTTGAAGACAAACACCGGCCCTTTTCCCTGTTATGGAAAAGTTGCCAGCCCTGGTTGCTGATGTCAGTTTGTAGGGTTCCCTTGGGACTGTCCGGGAAGCACAGGTTTGAGGTGGGGGCAGGTTGGGTCTGGGAAATATCTTTAATTGTTTGGATTTTTTGGAGGCATCCGGCCACTCAAGGCCAAAGGCCCTTGGACACAAACACCGGCCGTATTCCCTGTGAAGGAAAAGTTGCCAGCCCTGGTTGCTGATGTCAGTTTGTAGGGTTTCCTTTGGGACTGTCAGGGCAGCACAAGTTTGTGGTGGAGGCAGGTTAGGTCAGGGACATATCTTTAATCGTTTGGTTTTTTGGAGGCGGCCGGCCACCCTGGGGCCAAAGGCCCTTGGAGACAAACACCGGCCGTATTCCCTGTTAAGGAAAAGTTGCCAGCCCTGGTTGCTGATGTCAGTTTGTAGGGTTCCCTTGGGACTGTCAGGGCAGCACAAATTTGAGGTGGGGGCAGGTTGGGTCTGGGACATATCTTTAATCGTTTGGAGATTTTGGAGGCGGCCGGCCACTCTGGGACAAAGGTTCCTGAAGACAAACACCGGCCCTTTTACCCTGGGAAGGAAAAGTTGCCAGCCCAGGTTCCTCTTGTCAGTTTATAGGGTTCCCTTGGGACTGTCGAGGCAGCACAAATTTGAGGTGGGGGCAGGTTAGGTCTGGGAAATATCTTTAGTCGTTTGGATTTTTTTGAGGCGTCTAGCCACTCAGGGACACAGGCCCTTGAAGACAAACACCGGCCCTTTTCCCTGTGAAGGAAAAGTTGCCAGCCCTGGTTGCTGATGTCAGTTTGTAGGGTTCCCTTGGGACTGTCCGGGAAGCACAGGTTTGAGGTGGGGGCAGGTTGGGTCTGGGAAATATCTTTAATCGTTTGGATTTTTTGGAGGCATCCGGCCATTCAAGGCCAAAAGCCCTTGGAGACAAACACCGGCCCTTTTCCCCTTTAAGGAAAAGTTGCCAGACCTGGTTGCTGATGTCAGTTTGTAGGGTTCCCTTGGGACTGTCAGGGAAGCACAGGTTTGAGGTGGGGGCAGGTTGGGTCTGGGAAATATCTTTAATCTTTTGGAATTTTGGAGGCGTCCGGCAACTCAAGGCCAAAGGCCCTTGGAGACAAACACTGGCCATTTTTTCTTGGAAAGATATATGGTCAGCCCTGGTTCCTGCTGATGTCAGTTTGTAGGGTTCCCTTGGGACTGTCAGGGAAGCACAGGTTTTGAGGTGGGGGCAGGTTGGGTCTGGGACATATCCTTAATCATTTGGATTTTGGAGGCGGCCGGCCACTCCAGGCCACAGGACCCGAGAGACAAACACCGGCCCTTTTCCCTTTGAAGGAAAAGTTGCCAGCCCAGGTTCCTCTGGTCAGTTTATAGGGTTCCCTTGGGACTGTCAAGGCAGCACAAATTTGAGGTGGGGGCAGGTTAGGTCTGGGACATATCTTTAATCGTTTGGTTTTTTGGAGGCAGCCGGCCACTAAAGGCCACAGGCTCCTCGAGAAAAAGACCGCTCCTTTTCCCTGTAAGGAAAAGTTGCCGCTCCAGGTTGCTGATGTCTGCATGTAGAGTTCCCGTTGGACTGTCAAGGCAGCACAGGTTGGAGGTGGGGGGCAGGTTAGGTCTGGGAAATATCTTTAATCGTTTGGATTTTTTTGAGGCGTCCGGCCACTCAGGGACACAGGCCCTTGGAGACAAACACCGGCCGTATTCCCTGTGAAGGAAAAGTTGCCAGCCCTGGTTGCTGATGTCAGTTTGTAGGGTTCCCTTGGGATTGTCAGGGCAGCACAGGTTTGAGGTGGGGGTAGGTTGGGTCTGGGAAATATCTTTAATCGTTTGGAATTTTGGAGGCGTCCGGCCACTCAAGGCCATAGGCCCTTGGAGACAAACACCGGCCCTTTTCCCTGTGAAGGAAAAGTTGCCAGCCCTGGTTGCTGATGTCAGTTTGTAGGGTTCCCTTGGAATTGTCAGGGCAGCACAAGTTTGTGGTGGAGGCAGGTTAGGTCTGGGACATATCTTTAATCGTTTGGTTTTTTGGAGGCGGCCGGCCACTCAAGGCCTAAGGCCCGTGGAGACAAACACCGGCCGTATTCCCTGTTAAGGAAAAGTTGCCAGCCCTGGTTGCTGATGTCAGTTTGTAGGGTTCCCTTGGGACTGTCCGGGAAGCACAGGTTTGAGGTGGGGGTAGGTTGGGTCTGGGAAATATCTTTAATCGTTTGGTTTTTTGGAGGCGGCCGACCACTCAAGGCCAAAGGCCCTTGGAGACAAACACCGGCCGTATTCCCTGTTAAGGAAAAGTTGCCAGCCCTGGTTGCTGATGTCAGTTTGTAGGGTTCCCTTGGGACTGTCAGGGCAGCACAGGTTTGAGGTGGGGGTAGGTTGGGTCTGGGACATATCTTTAATCGTTTGGATATTTTGGAGGCGGCCGGCCACTCTGGGACCAAGGCTCCTGAAGACAAACACCGGCCCTTTTCCCTTTGAACGAAAAGTTGCTAGACCAGGTTCCTGATGTCAGTTAGTAGAGTTCTCTTGAGACTGTCGGGGCAGCACAAATTTGAGGTGGGGGCAGGTTGGGTCTGGGACATATCTTTAATCGTTTGGTGATTTTGGAGGCGGCCGGCCACTCCGGGTCACAGGCTCCTGAAGACAAACACCGGCCCTTTTCCCTGTGAAGGAAAAGTTGCCAGCCCAGGTTCCTCTTGTCAGTTTATAGGGTTCCTTTTGGACTGTCAGGGGCAGCACAAGTTTCTGGTGGGGCAGATTAAGTCTGGGACATATCATTAATCATTTGGATTTTTTGGAGGCATCCGTCTACTCAGGGACAAAGGCCCCTTGGAGACAAACACCGGCCATATTCCCTGTTAAGGAAAAGTTGCCAGCCCTTGTTGCTAGTGTCAGTTTGTAGGGTTCCCTTGGGACTGTCAGGGCGGCACAGGTTTTAGGTGGGGGCAGTTTGGGTCTGGGACATATCCTTAATCATTTGGATTTTCGGAGGCGGCCGGCAAATCCAGGGCACAGGCCCCGAGAGACAAACACCCGGCCCTTTTGCCTTTGAAGGAAAAGTTGCCAGCCCAGGTTCCTCATGTCAGTTTATAGCGTTCTCTTGGGGACTGTCAGGGCAGCACAAGTTTGTGGTGGGGGCAGGTTAGGTCTGGGACATATCTTTAATCGTTTGGAGATTTTGGAGGCGGCCGGCCACTCTGGGACAAAGGTTCCTGAAGACAAACACCGGCCCTTTTACCCTGGGAAGGAAAGGTTGCCAGCCCAGGTTCCTCTTGTCAGTTTATAGGGTTCCCTTTGGACTGTCAGGGCAGCACAAATTTGAGGTGGGGGCAGGTTGGGTCTGGGACATATCTTTAATCGTTTGGATTTTTTGGAGGCAGCCGGCCACTCAAGGCCAAAGGCCCCTTCAGACAAACACTAGCCATTTTTTCTTGGAAAGATATAAGGTCAGCCCTGGTTGCTGATGTCAGTTTGTAGGGTTCCCTTGGGACTGTCAGGGCAGCACAGGTTTGAGGTGGGGGTAGGTTGGGTCTGGGACATATCTTTAATCGTTTGGATATTTTGGAGGCGGCCGGCCACTCTGGGACCAAGGCTCCTGAAGACAAACACCGGCCCTTTTCCCTTTGAACGAAAAGTTGCTAGACCAGGTTCCTGATGTCAGTTAGTAGAGTTCTCTTGAGACTGTCGGGGCAGCACAAATTTGAGGTGGGGGCAGGTTGGGTCTGGGACATATCTTTAATCGTTTGGTGATTTTGGAGGCGGCCGGCCACTCCGGGTCACAGGTTCCTGAAGACAAACACCGACCCTTTTCCCTGTGAAGGAAAAGTTGCCAGCCCTTGTTGCTGATGTCAGTTTGTAGGGTTCCCTTGGGACTGTCAGGGCAGCACAAGTTTGTGGTGGAGGCAGGTTAGGTCTGGGACATATCTTTAATCATTTGGTTTTTTGGAGGCGGCCGGCCACTCAAGGCCAAAGGCCCTTGGAGACAAACACCGGCCGTATTCCCTGTTAAGGAAAAATTGCCAGCCCTGGTTGCTGATGTCAGTTTGTAGGGTTCCCTTGGGACTGTCAGGGCAGCACAGGTTTGAGGTGGGGGTAGGTTGGGTCTGGGAAATATCTTTAATCGTTTGGTTTTTTGGAAGCGGCCGACCACTCAAGGCAAAAGGCCCTTGGAGACAAACACCGGCCCTTTTCCCTGTGAAGGAAAAGTTGCCAGCCCTGGTTGCTGATGTCAGTTTGTAGGGTTCCCTTGGGATTGTCAGGGCAGCACAGGTTTGAAGTGGGGGTAGGTTGGGTCTGGGAAATATCTTTAATCGTTTGGAATTTTGGAGGCATCCGTCTACTCAGGGACAAAGGCCCCTTGGAGACAAACACCGGCCCTTTTCCCTGTGAAGGAAAAGTTGCCAGCCCTGGTTGCTGATGTCAGTTTGTAGGGTTCCCTTGGAATTGTCAGGGCAGCACAAGTTTGTGGTGGAGGCAGGTTAGGTCTGGGACATATCTTTAATCGTTTGGTTTTTTGGAGGCAGCCGGCCACTCAAGGCCTAAGGCCCGTGGAGAAAAACACCGGCCGTATTCCCTGTGAAGGAAAAGTTGCCAGCCCTGGTTGCTGATGTCAGTTTGTAGGGTTCCCTTGGGACTGTCAGGGCAACACAGGTTTGAGGTGGGGGTAGGTTGGGTCTGGGACATATCTTTAATCGTTTGGATATTTTGGAGGCATCCGGCCACTCTGGGACCAAGGCTCCTGAAGACAAACACCGGCCCTTTTCCCTTTGAACGAAAAGTTGCTAGACCAGGTTCCTGATGTCAGTTAGTAGAGTTCTCTTGAGACTGTCGGGGCAGCACAAATTTGAGGTGGGGGCAGGTTGGGTCTGGGACATATCTTTAATCGTTTGGTGATTTTGGAGGCGGCCGGCCACTCCGGGTCACAGGTTCCTGAAGACAAACACCGACCCTTTTCCCTGTGAAGGAAAAGTTGCCAGCCCAAGTTCCTCATGTCAGTTTATAGGGTTCGTTTGGGACTGTCAGGGCAGCACAAGTTTCTGGTGGGGCAGATTAAGTCTGGGACATATCATTAATCATTTGGATTTTTTGGAGGCATCCGTCTACTCAGGGACAAAGGCCCCTTGGAGACAAACACCGGCCATATTCCCTGTTAAGGAAAAGTTGCCAGCCCTTGTTGCTAGTGTCAGTTTGTAGGGTTCCCTTGGGACTGTCAGGGCGGCACAGGTTTTAGGTGGGGGCAGTTTGGGTCTGGGACATATCCTTAATCATTTGGATTTTCGGAGGCGGCCGGCAAATCCAGGGCACAGGCCCCGAGAGACAAACACCGGCCCTTTTGCCTTTGAAGGAAAAGTTGCCAGCCCAGGTTCCTCATGTCAGTTTATAGCGTTCTCTTGGGACTGTCAGGGCAGCACAAGTTTGTGGTTGGGGCAGGTTAGGTCTGGGACATATCTTTAATCGTTTGGAGATTTTGGAGGCGGCCAGCCACTCTGGGACAAAGGTTCCTGAAGACAAACACCGGCCCTTTTACCCTGGGAAGGAAAAGTTGCCAGCCCAGGTTCCTCTTGTCAGTTTATAGGGTTCCCTTTGGACTGTCAGGGCAGCACAAATTTGAGGTGGGGGCAGGTTGGGTCTGGGACATATCTTTAATCGTTTGGATTTTTTGGAGGCAGCCGGCCACTCAAGGCCAAAGGCCCCTTCAGACAAACACTAGCCATTTTTTCTTGGAAAGATATAAGGTCAGCCCTGGTTGCTGATGTCAGTTTGTAGGGTTCCCTTGGGACTGTCCGGGAAGCACAGGTTTGAGGTGGGGGTAGGTTGGGTCTGGGACATATCTTTAATCGTTTGGATATTTTGGAGGCGGCCGGCCACTCTGGGACCCAGGCTCCTGAAGACAAACACCGGCCCTTTTCCCTTTGAAAGAAAAGTTACTAGACCAGGTTCCTGATGTCAGTTAGTAGAGTTCTCTTGAGACTTTCGGGGCAGCACAAATTTGAGGTGGGGGCAGGTTGGGTCTGGGACATATCTTTAATCGTTTGGAGATTTTGGAGGCGGCCGGCCACTCCGGGTCACAGGCTCCTGAAGACAAACACCGGCCCTTTTCCCTGTGAAGGAAAAGTTGCCAGCCCAGGTTCCTCATGTCAGTTTATAGCGTTCTCTTGGGACTGTCAGGGCAGCACAAGTTTGAGGTGGGGGTAGGTTGGGTCTGGGACATATCTTTAATCGTTTGGATATTTTGGAGGCGGCCGGCCATTCTGGCACCCAGGCTCCTGAAGACAAACACCAGCCCTTTTCCCTTTGAACGAAAAGTTGCTAGACCAGATTCCTGATGTCAGTTAGTAGAGTTCTCTTGAGACTGTCGGGCAGCACAAATTTGAGGTGGGGGCAGGTTGGGTCTGGGACATATCTTTAATCGTTTGGATATTTTGGAGGCAGCCGGCCACTCTGGGACAAAGGTTCCTGAAGACAAACACCGGCCCTTTTCCCTGTGAAGGAAAAGTTGCCAGCCCAGGTTCCTCTTGTCAATTTATAGGGTTCCTTTGGGACTGTCAGGGCAGCACAAGTTTCTGGTGGGGGCAGATTAAGTCTGGGACATATCATTAATCGTTTGGATTATTTGGAGGCATCCGGCTACTCGGGGACAAAGGCCCTTGGAGACAAACACTGGCCGTATTCCCTGTTAAGGAAAAGTTGCCAGCCCTTGTTGCTGATGTCAGTTTGTAGGGTTCCCTTTGGACTGTCAGGGCAGCACAGGTTTGAGGTGGGGGTAGGTTGGGTCTGGGACATATCTTTAATTGTTTGGATTTTTTGGAGGCGTCCGGCCACTCAGGGACAAAGACCCCTGCAGGAAGACACGAGCAATTTTTTCTAGGAAAGAAATATGGTCAACCCAGGTTCCTGATGTCAGCAGGTAGGGTTCCCATGGGACTGTCAGGGCAGCACAGGTTTGAGGTGGGGGCAGGTTGGGTCTGGGACATATCTTTAATCGTTTGGAGATTTTGGAGGCGGCCGGCCACTCTGGGACAAAGGTTTCTGAAGACAAACACCGGCCCTTTTACCCTGGGAAGGAAAAGTTGCCAGCCCAGGTTCCTCTTGTCAGTTTATAGGGTTCCCTTGGGACTGTCGAGGCAGCACAAATTTGAGGTGGGGGCAGGTTAGGTCTGGGACATATCTTTAATCGTTTGGATTTTTTGGAGGCAGCCGGCCACTAAAGGCCACAGGCTCCTCGAGAAAAAGACCGCTCCTTTTCCCTGTAAGGAAAAGTTGCCGGTCCAGGTTGCTGATGTCTGCATGTAGAGTTCCTGTTGGACTGTCAAGGCAGCACAGGTTTGAGGTGGGGGCAGGTTAGGTCTGGGAAATATCTTTAGTCGTTTGGATTTTTTTGAGGCGTCCGGCCACTCAGGGACACAGGCCCTTGAAGACAAACACCGGCCCTTTTCCCTGTGAAGGAAAAGTTGCCAGCCCTGGTTGCTGATGTCAGTTTGTAGGGTTCCCTTGGGACTGTCGGGGCAGCACAAATTTGAGGTGGGGGCAGGTTGGGTCTGGGAAATATCTTTAATCGTTTGGATTTTTTGGAGGCATCCGGCCACTCAAGGCCAAAGGCCCTTGGACACAAACACCGGCCCTTTTCCCTGTTAAGGAAAAATTGCCAGCCCTGGTTGCTGATGTCAGTTTGTAGGGTTCCCTTGGGACTGTCAGGGCAGCACAGGTTTGAGGTGGGGGTAGGTTGGGTCTGGGAAATATCTTTAATCGTTTGGTTTTTTGGAGGCGGCCGACCACTCAAGGCCAAAGGCCCTTGGAGACAAACACCGGCCGTATTCCCTGTTAAGGAAAAGTTGCCAGCCCTGGTTGCTGATGTCAGTTTGTAGGGTTCCCTTGGGACTGTCAGGGCAGCACAGGTTTGAGGTGGGGGTAGGTTGGGTCTGGGACATATCTTTAATCGTTTGGATATTTTGGAGGCGGCCGGCCACTCTGGGACCAAGGCTCCTGAAGACAAACACCAGCCCTTTTCCCTTTGAAAGAAAAGTTGCTAGACCAGGTTCCTGATGTCAGTTAGTAGAGTTCTCTTGAGACTGTCGGGGCAGCACAAATTTGAGGTGGGGGCAGGTTGGGTCTGGGACATATCTTTAATCGTTTGGTGATTTTGGAGGCGGCCGGCCACTCCGGGTCACAGGCTCCTGAAGACAAACACCGGCCCTTTTCCCTGTGAAGGAAAAGTTGCCAGCCCAGGTTCCTCTTGTCAGTTGATAGGGTTCCCTTTGGACTGTCAGGGCAGCACAAATTTGAGGTGGGGGCAGGTTGGGTCTGGGACATATCTTTAATCGTTTGGATTTTTTGGAGGCAGCCGGCCACTCAAGGCCAAAGGCCCCTTCAGACAAACACTAGCCATTTTTTCTTGGAAAGATATAAGGTCAGCCCTGGTTGCTGATGTCAGTTTGTAGGGTTCCCTTGGGACTGTCCGGGAAGCACAGGTTTGAGGTGGGGGCAGGTAGGGTCTGGGACATATCATTAATCGTTTGGATTTTTTGGAGGTGGCCGGCCACTCTGGGACCAAGGCTCCTGAAGACAAACACCGGCCCTTTTCCCTTTGAAAGAAAAGTTGCTAGACCAGGTTCCTGATGTCAGTTAGTAGAGTTCTCTTGAGACTGTCGGGGCAGCACAAATATGAGGTGGGGGCAGGTTGGGTCTGGGACATATCTTTAATCGTTTGGTGATTTTGGAGGCGGCCGGCCACTCCGGGTCACAGGCTCCTGAAGACAAACACCGGCCCTTTTCCCTGTGAAGGAAAAGTTGCCAGCCCAGGTTCCTCATGTCAGTTTATAGCGTTCTCTTGGGACTGTCAGGGCAGCACAAGTTTGAGGTGGGGGTAGGTTGGGTCTGGGACATATCTTTAATCGTTTGGATATTTTGGAGGCGGCCGGCCATTCTGGGACCCAGGCTCCTGAAGACAAACACCAGCCCTTTTCCCTTTGAACGAAAAGTTGCTAGACCAGATTCCTGATGTCAGTTAGTAGAGTTCTCTTGAGACTGTCGGGGCAGCACAAATTTGAGGTGGGGGCAGGTTGGGTCTGGGACATATCTTTAATCGTTTGGAGATTTTGGAGGCAGCCGGCCACTCTGGGACAAAGGTTCCTGAAGACAAACACCGGCCCTTTTCCCTGTGAAGGAAAAGTTGCCAGCCCAGGTTCCTCTTGTCAATTTATAGGGTTCCTTTGGGACTGTCAGGGCAGCACAAGTTTCTGGTGGGGGCAGATTAAGTCTGGGACATATCATTAATCGTTTGGATTTTTTGGAGGCATCCGGCTACTCGGGGACAAAGGCCCTTGGAGACAAACATAGGCCGTATTCCCTGTTAAGGAAAAGTTGCCAGCCCTTGTTGCTGATGTCAGTTTGTAGGGTTCCCTTGGGACTGTCAGGGCAGCACAGGTTTGAGGTGGGGGTAGGTTGGGTCTGGGACATATCTTTAATTGTTTGGATTTTTTGGAGGCGTCCGGCCACTCAGGGACAAAGACCCCTGCAGGAAGACACGAGCAATTTTTTCTAGGAAAGAAATATGGTCAACCCAGGTTCCTGATGTCAGCAGGTAGGGTTCCCATGGGACTGTCAGGGCAGCACAGGTTTGAGGTGGGGGCAGGTTGGGTCTGGGACATATCTTTAATCGTTTGGAGATTTTGGAGGCGGCCGGCCACTCTGGGACCCAGGCTCCTGAAGACAAACACCGGCCCTTTTACCCTGGGAAGGAAAAGTTGCCAGCCCAGGTTCCTCTTGTCAGTTTATAGGGTTCCCTTGGGACTGTCAAGGCAGCACAAATTTGAGGTGGGGGCAGGTTAGGTCTGGGACATATCTTTAATCGTTTGGATTTTTTGGAGGCAGCCGGCCACTAAAGGCCACAGGCTCCTCGAGAAAAAGACCGCTCCTTTTCCCTGTAAGGAAAAGTTGCCGGTCCAGGTTGCTGATGTCTGCATGTAGAGTTCCTGTTGGACTGTCAAGGCAGCACAGGTTTGAGGTGGGGGCAGGTTAGGTCTGGGAAATATCTTTAGTCGTTTGGATTTTTTTGAGGTGTCCGGCCACTCAGGGACACAGGCCCTTGAAGACAAACACCGGCCCTTTTCCCTGTGAAGGAAAAGTTGCCAGCCCTGGTTGCTGATGTCAGTTTGTAGGGTTCCCTTGGGACTGTCCGGGAAGCACAGGTTTGAGGTGGGGGTAGGTTGGGTCTGGGAAATATCTTTAATCGTTTGGTTTTTTGGAGGCGGCCGACCACTCAAGGCCAAAGGCCCTTGGAGACAAACACCGGCCGTATTCCCTGTTAAGGAAAAGTTGCCAGCCCTGGTTGCTGATGTCAGTTTGTAGGGTTCCCTTGGGACTGTCAGGGCAGCACAGGTTTGAGGTGGGGGTAGGTTGGGTCTGGGACATATCTGCAGTTAGGTCTGGGACATATCTTTAATCATTTGGTTTTTTGGAGGCGGCCGCCACTCAAGGCCAAAGGCCCTTGGAGACAAACACCGGCCGTATTCCCTGTTAAGGAAAAGTTGCCAGCCCTGGTTGCTGATGTCAGTTTGTAGGGTTCCCTTGGGACTGTCAGGGAGCACAGGTTTTGAGGTGGGGGCAGGTTGGGTCTGGGACATATCTTTAATCGTTTGGAGATTTTGGAGGCAGCCGGCCACTCCGGGTCACAGGCTCCTGAAGACAAACACCGGCCCTTTTCCCTGTGAAGTAAAAGTTGCCAGCCCAGGTTCCTCTTGTCAGTTTATAGGGTTCCTTTGGGACTGTCAGGGCAGCACAAGTTTGAGGTGGGGGCAGGTTGGGTCTGGGACATATCTTTAATCGTTTGGATTTTTTGGAGGCGGCCGGCCATTCTGGGACCCAGGCTCCTGAAGACAAACACCAGCCCTTTTCCCTTTGAACGAAAAGTTGCTAGACCAGATTCCTGATGTCAGTTAGTAGAGTTCTCTTGAGACTGTCGGGGCAGCACAAATTTGAGGTGGGGGCAGGTTGGGTCTGGGACATATCTTTAATCGTTTGGAGATTTTGGAGGCAGCCGGCCACTCTGGGACAAAGGTTCCTGAAGACAAACACCGCCCTTTTCCTGTGAAGGAAAAGTTGCCAGCCCAGGTTCCTCTTGTCAATTTATAGGGTTCCTTTGGGACTGTCAGGGCAGCACAAGTTTCTGGTGGGGGCAGATTAAGTCTGGGACATATCATTAATCGTTTGGATTTTTTGGAGGCATCCGGCTACTCGGGGACAAAGGCCCTTGGAGACAAACATAGGCCGTATTCCCTGTTAAGGAAAAGTTGCCAGCCCTTGTTGCTGATGTCAGTTTGTAGGGTTCCCTTGGGACTGTCAGGGCAGCACAGGTTGAGGTGGGGGTAGGTTGGGGCTGGGACATATCTTTAATTGTTTGGATTTTTTGGAGGCGTCCGGCCACTCAGGGACAAAGACCCCTGCAGGAAGACACGAGCAATTTTTTCTAGGAAAGAAATATGGTCAACCAGGTTTCTCTGATGTCAGCAGGTAGGGTTCCCATGGGACTGTCAGGGCAGCACAGGTTTGAGGTGGGGCAGGTTGGGTCCTGGGACATATCTTTAATCGTTTGGAGATTTTGGAGGCAGCCGGCCACTCTGGGACAAAGGTCCCTGAAGACACAGACCGGCCCTTTTACCCTGGGAAGGAAAAGTTGCCAGCCCAGGTTCCTCTTGTCAGTTTATAGGGTTCCCTTGGACTGTCGAGGCAGCACAAATTTGAGGTGGGGGCAGGTTAGGTCTGGGACATATCTTTAATCGTTTGGATTTTTTGGAGGCAGCCGGCCACTAAAGGCCACAGGCTCCTCGAGAAAAAGACCGCTCCTTTTCCCTGTAAGGAAAAGTTGCCGGTCCAGGTTGCTGATGTCTGCATGTAGAGTTCCCGTTGGACTGTCAAGGCAGCACAGGTTTGAGGTGGGGGCAGGTTAGGTCTGGGAAATATCTTTAGTCGTTTGGATTTTTTTGAGGCGTCCGGACCACTCAGGGACACAGGCCCTTGAAGACAAACACCGGCCCTTTTCCTGTTAAGGAAAAGTTGCCAGCCCTGGTTGCTGATGTCAGTTTGTAGGGTTCCCTTGGGACTGTCCGGGAAGCACAGGTTTGAGGTGGGGGCAGGTTGGGTCTGGGAAATATCTGTTAATCAATTGGATTTTTTGGAGGCATCAGGCCACTCAAGGCCAAAGGCCCTTGGACACAAACACTGGCACTTTTCCCCTTTAAGGAAAAGTTGCCAGACCTGGTTGCTGATGTCAGTTTGTAGGGTTCCCTTGGGACTGTCAGGGAAGCACAGGTTTGAGGTGGGGGCAGGTTGGGTCTGGGACATATCTTTAATCGTTTGGAATTTGGAGGCGTCCGGCAACTCAAGGCCAAAGGCCCCTTCAGACAAACACTGGCCATTTTTTCTTGGAAAGATATATGGTCAGCCCTGGTTCCTGCTGATGTCAGTTTGTAGGGTTCCCTTGGGACTGTCAGGGAAGCACAGGTTTTGAGGTGGGGGCAGGTTGGGTCTGGGACATATCCTTAATCATTTGGATTTTTGGAGGCGGCCGGCCACTCCAGGCCACAGGACCCGAGAGACAAACACCGGCCCTTTTCCCTTTGAAGGAAAAGTTGCAGCCCAGGTTCCTCTTTCAGTTTATAGGGTTCCCTTGGGACTGTCAAGGCAGCACAAATTTGAGGTGGGGGCAGGTTAGGTCTGGGACATATCTTTAATCGTTGGTTTTTTGGAGGCAGCCGGCCACTAAAGGCCACAGGCTCCTCGAGAAAAAGACCGCTCCTTTTCCCTGTAAGGAAAAGTTGCCGCTCCAGGTTGCTGATGTCTGCATGTAGAGTTCCCGTTGGACTGTCAAGGCAGCACAGGTTGGAGGTGGGGCAGGTTAGGTCTGGGAAATATCTTTAATCGTTTGGATTTTTTTGAGGCGTCCGGCCACTCAGGGACACAGGCCCTTGAAGACAAACACCGGCCGTATTCCCTGTTAAGAAAAGTTGCCAGCCCTGGTTGCTGATGTCAGTTTGTAGGGTTCCCTTGGGATTGTCAGGGCAGCACAGGTTTGAGGTGGGGGTTGGTTGGGTCTGGGAAATATCTTTAATCGTTTGGAATTTTGGAGGCGTCCGGCCACTCAAGGCCAAAGGCCCTTGGAGACAAACACCGGCCCTTTTCCCTGTTAAGGAAAAGTTGCCAGCCCTTGTTGCTGATGTCAGTTTGTAGGGTTCCCTTGGGACTGTCAGGGGCAGCACAAGTTTGTGGTGGAGGCAGGTTAGGTCTGGGACATATCTTTAATCATTTGGTTTTTTGGAGGCGGCCGGCCACTCAAGGCCAAAGGCCCTTGGAGACAAACACCGGCCGTATTCCCTGTTAAGGAAAAGTTGCCAGCCCTGGTTGCTGATGTCAGTTTGTAGGGTTCCCTTGGGACTGTCAGGGAAGCACAGGTTTTGAGGTGGGGGCAGGTGGGTCTGGGACATATCTTTAATCGTTTGGAGATTTTGGAGGCAGCCGGCCACTCCGGGTCACAGGCTCCTGAAGACAAACACCGGCCCTTTTCCCTGTGAAGTAAAAGTTGCCAGCCCAGGTTCCTCTTGTCAGTTTATAGGGTTCCTTTGGGACTGTCAGGGCAGCACAAGTTTGAGGTGGGGGCAGGTTGGGTCTGGGACATATCCTTTAATCGTTTGGATTTTTTGGAGGCGGCCGGCCATTCTGGGACCCAGGCTCCTGAAGACAAACACCAGCCCTTTTCCCTTTGAACGAAAAGTTGCTAGACCAGATTCCTGATGTCAGTTAGTAGAGTTCTCTTGAGACTGTCGGGGCAGCACAAATTTGAGGTGGGGCAGGTTGGGTCTGGGACATATCTTTAATCGTTTGGAGATTTTGGAGGCAGCCGGCCACTCTGGGACAAAGGTTCCTGAAGACAAACACCGGCCCTTTTCCCTGTGAAGGAAAAGTTGCCAGCCCCAGGTTCCTCTTGTCAATTTATAGGGTTCCTTTGGGACTGTCAGGGCAGCACAAGTTTCTGGTGGGGGCAGATTAAGTCTGGGACATATCATTAATCGTTTGGATTTTTGGAGGCATCCGGCTACTCGGGGACAAAGGCCCTTGGAGACAAACACCGGCCGTATTCCCTGTTAAGGAAAGTTGCCAGCCTTGTGCTGATGTCAGTTTGTAGGGTTCCCTTGGGACTGTCAGGGCAGCACAGGTTTGAGGTGGGGGTAGGTTGGGTCTGGGACATATCTTTAATTGTTTGGATTTTTTGGAGGCGTCCGGCCACTCAGGGACAAAGACCCCTGCAGGAAGACACGAGCAATTTTTCTAGGAAAGAAATATGGTCAACCCAGGTTCCTGATGTCAGCAGGTAGGGTTCCCATGGGACTGTCAGGGCAGCACAGGTTTGAGGTGGGGGCAGGTTGGGTCTGGGACATATCTTTAATCGTTTGGAGATTTTGGAGGCAGCCGGCCACTCTGGGACAAAGGTCCCTGAAGACACACACCGGCCCTTTTACCCTGGGAAGGAAAAGTTGCCAGCCCAGGTTCCTCTTGTCAGTTTATAGGTTCCCTTGGGACTGTCGAGGCAGCACAAATTTGAGGTGGGGGCAGGTTAGGTCTGGGGACATATCTTTAATCGTTTGGATTTTTTGGAGGCAGCCGGCCACTAAAGGCCACAGGCTCCTCGAGAAAAAGACCGCTCCTTTTCCCTGTAAGGAAAAGTTGCCGGTCCAGGTTGCTGATGTCTGCATGTAGAGTTCCCGTTGGACTGTCAAGGCAGCACAGGTTTGAGGTGGGGGCAGGTTAGGTCTGGGAAATATCTTTAGTCGTTTGGATTTTTTTGAGGCGTCCGGCCACTCCGGGACACAGGCCTTGAAGACAAACACCGGCCCTTTTCCCTGTGAAGGAAAAGTTGCCAGCCCTGGTTGCTGATGTCAGTTTGTAGGGTTCCCTTGGGACTGTCTGGAAGCACAGGTTTAGGTGGGGCAGGTTGGGTCTGGGAAATATCTTTAATCGTTTGGATTTTTTGGAGGCATCCGGCCACTCAAGGCCAAAGGCCTTGGACACAAACACCGGCACTTTTCCCCTTTAAGGAAAAGTTGCCAGACCTGGTTGCTGATGTCAGTTTGTAGGGTTCCCTTGGGACTGTCAGGGAAGCACAGGTTTGAGGTGGGGGCAGGTTGGGTCTGGGACATATCTTTAATCGTTTGGATTTTGAGGCGTCCGGCAACTCAAGGCCAAAGGCCCCTTCAGACAAACACTGGCCATTTTTTCTTGGAAAGATATATGGTCAGCCCTGGTTCCTGCTGATGTCAGTTTGTAGGGTTCCCTTGGGACTGTCAGGGAAGCACAGGTTTTGAGGTGGGGCAGGTTGGGTCTGGGACATATCCTTAATCATTTGGATTTTTGGAGGCGGCCGGCCACTCCAGGCCACAGGACCCGAGAGACAAACACCGGCCCTTTCCCTTTGAAGGAAAGTTGCCAGCCCAGGTTCCTCTTGTCAGTTTATAGGGTTCCCTTGGGACTGTCAAGGCAGCACATATTTGAGGTGGGGGCAGGTTAGGTCTGGGACATATCTTTAATCGTTTGGTTTTTTGGAGGCAGCCGGCCACTAAAGGCCACAGGCTCCTCGAGAAAAAGACCGCTCCTTTTCCCTGTAAGGAAAAGTTGCCGCTCCAGGTTGCTGATGTCTGCATGTAGAGTTCCCCGTTGGACTGTCAAGGCAGCACAGGTTGGAGGTGGGGGCAGGTTAGGTCTGGGAATATCTTTAATCGTTTGGATTTTTTTGAGGCGTCCGGACACTCAGGGACACAGGCCCTTGAAGACAAACACCGGCCGTATTCCCTGTTAAGGAAAAGTTGCCAGCCCTGGTTGCTGATGTCAGTTTGTAGGGTTCCCTTGGGATTGTCAGGGCAGCACAGGTTTGAGGTGGGGGTTGGTTGGGTCTGGGAAATATCTTTAATCGTTTGGAATTTTGGAGGCGTCCGGCCACTCAAAGGCCAAAGGCCCTTGGAGACAAACACCGGCCCTTTTCCCTGTTAAGGAAAAGTTGCCAGCCCTTGTTGCTGATGTCAGTTTGTAGGGTTCCCTTGGGACTGTCAGGGCAGCACAAGTTTGTGGTGGAGGCAGGTTAGGTCTGGGACATATCTTTAATCATTTGGTTTTTTGGAGGCGGCCGGCCACTCAAGGCCAAAGGCCCTTGGAGACAAACACCGGCCGTAATCCCTGTTAAGGAAAAGTTGCCAGCCCTGGTTGCTGATGTCAGTTTGTAGGGTTCCCTTGGGACTGTCAGGGAAGCACAGGTTTTGAGGTGGGGCAGGTTGGGTCTGGGACATATCTTTAATCGTTTGGAGATTTTGGAGGCAGCCGGCCACTCCGGGTCACAGGCTCCTGAAGACAAACACCGGCCCTTTTCCCTGTGAAGTAAAAGTTGCCAGCCCAGGTTCCTCTTGTCAGTTTATAGGGTTCCTTTGGGACTTGTCAGGGCAGCACAAGTTGAGGTGGGGGCAGGTTGGGTCTGGGACATATCTTTAATCGTTTGGATTTTTTGGAGGCGGCCGGCCATTCTGGGACCCAGGCTCCTGAAGACAAACACCAGCCCTTTTCCCTTGAACGAAAAGTGCTAGACCAGATTCCTGATGTCAGTTAGTAGAGTTCTCTTGAGACTGTCGGGGCAGCACAAATTTGAGGTGGGGGCAGGTTGGGTCTGGGACATATCTGTAATCGTTTGGAGATTTTGGAGGCAGCCGGCCACTCTGGGACAAAGGTTCCTGAAGACAAACACCGGCCCTTTTCCCTGTGAAGGAAAAGTTGCCAGCCCAGTTTCCTCTTGTCAATTTATAGGGTTCCTTTGGGACTGTCAGGGCAGCACAAGTTTCTGGTGGGGGCAGATTAAGTCTGGGACATATCATTAATCGTTTGGATTTTTTGGAGGCATCCGGCTACTCGGGGACAAAGGCCCTTGGAGACAAACACCGGCCGTATTCCCTGTTAAGGAAAAGTTGCCAGCCCTTGTTGCTGATGTCAGTTTGTAGGGTTCCCTGGGACTGTCAGGGCAGCACAGGTTTGAGGTGGGGGTAGGTTGGGGCTGGACATATCTTTTAATTGTTTGGATTTTTTGGAGGCGTCCCGGCCACTCAGGGACAAAGACCCCTGCAGGAAGACACGAGCAATTTTTTCTAGGAAGAAATATGGTCAACCCAGGTTCCTGATGTCAGCAGGTAGGGTTCCCCATGGACTGTCAGGGCAGCACAGGTTTGAGGTGGGGGCAGGTTGGGTCTGGGACATATCTTAATCGTTTGGAGATTTTGGAGGCAGCCGGCCACTCTGGGACAAAGGTCCCTGAAGACACACACCGGCCCTTTTACCCTGGGAAGGAAAAGTTGCCAGCCCAGGTTCCTCTTGTCAGTTTATAGGGTTCCCTTGGGACTGTCAAGGCAGCACAAATTTGAGGTGGGGGCAGGTTAGGTCTGGGACATATCTTTAATCGTTTGGATTTTTTGGAGGCAGCCGGCCACTAAAGGCCACAGGCTCCTCGAGAAAAAGACCGCTCCTTTTCCCTGTAAGGAAAAGTTGCCGGTCCAGGTTGCTGATGTCTGCATGTAAGTTCCCGTTGGACTGTCAAGGCAGCACAGGTTTGAGGTGGGGGCAGGTTAGGTCTGGGAAATATCTTTAGTCGTTTGGATTTTTTTGAGGCGTCCGGCCACTCCGGGACACAGGCCCTTGAAGACAAACACCGGCCCTTTTCCCTGTGAAGGAAAAGTTGCCAGCCCTGGTTGCTGATGTCAGTTTGTAGGGTTCCCTTGGGACTGTCAGGGAAGCACAGGTTTAGGTGGGGGCAGGTTGGGTCTGGGAAATATCTTTAATCGTTTGGATTTTTTGGAGGCATCCGGCCACTCAAGGCCAAAGGCCCTTGGACACAAACACCGGCACTTTTCCCTTTAAGGAAAAGTTGCCAGCCCTGGTTGCTGATGTCAGTTTGTAGGGTTCCCTTGGGACTGTCAGGGAAGCACAGGTTTGAGGTGGGGGCAGGTTGGGTCTGGGACATATCTTTAATCGTTTGGAATTTTGGAGGCGTCCGGCAACTCAAGGCCAAGGCCCCTTCAGACAAACACTGGCCATTTTTTCTTGAAAGATATATGGTCAGCCCTGGTTCCTGCTGATGTCAGTTTGTAGGGTTCCCTTGGGACTGTCAGGGAAGCACAGGTTTTGAGGTGGGGCAGGTTGGGTCTGGGACATATCCTTAATCATTTGGAGCGGCCGGCCACTCCAGGCCACAGGACCCGAGAGACAAACACCGGCCCTTTTCCCTTTGAAGGAAAAGTTGCCAGCCCAGGTTCCTCTTGTCAGTTTATAGGGTTCCCTTGGGACTGTCAAGGCAGCACATATTTGAGGTGGGGGCAGGTTAGGTCTGGGACATATCTTTAATCGTTTGGTTTTTTGGAGGCAGCCGGCCACTAAAGGCCACAGGCTCTTCGAGAAAAAGACCGCTCCTTTTCCCTGTAAGGAAAAGTTGCCGGTCCAGGTTGCTGATGTCTGCATGTAGAGTTCCCGTTGGACTGTCAAGGCAGCACAGGTTGGAGATGGAGGCAGGTTAGGTCTGGGAAATATCTTTAATCGTTTGGATTTTTTTGAGGCGTCCGGCCACTCAGGGACACAGGCCCTTGAAGACAAACACCGGCCGTATTCCCTGTTAAGGAAAAGTTGCCAGCCCTGGTTGCTGATGTCAGTTTGTAGGGTTCCCTTGGGATTGTCAGGGCAGTACAGGTTTGAGGTGGGGGTAGGTTGGGTCTGGGAAATATCTTTAATCGTTTGGAATTTTGGAGGCGGCCGGCCACTCTGGGACAAAGGCTCCTGAAGACAAACACCGGCCCTTTTCCCTTTGAACGAAAAGTTGCTAGACCAGGTTCCTGATGTCAGTTAGTAGAGTTCTCTTGAGACTGTCGGGGCAGCACAAATTTGAGGTGGGGGCAGGTTGGGTCTGGGACATATCTTTAATCGTTTGGTGATTTTGGAGGCGGCCGGCCACTCTGGGTCACAGGCTCCTGAAGACAAACACCGGCCCTTTTACCCTGGGAAGGAAAAGTTGCCAGCCCAGGTTCCTCTTGTCAGTTTATAGGGTTCCCTTGGGACTGTCAAGGCAGCACAATCTTGAGGTGGTGGCAGGTTAAGTCTGGGACATATCTTTAATCGTTTGGAATTTTGGAGGCGGCCGGCCACTCAAGGCCACAGGCTCCTCGAGAAAAAGACCGCTCCTTTTCCCTGTAAGGAAAAGTTGCCGGTCCAGGTTGCTGATGTCTGCATGTAGAGTTCCTGTTGGACTGTCAAGGCAGCACAGGTTTGAGGTGGGGGCAGGTTAGGTCTGGGAAATATCTTTAGTCGTTTGGATTTTTTGGGTCGTCCGGCCACTCAGAGAGAAAGGCCCCTGCTGGAAAACACCGGCCATTTTCCCTGTGAAGGAAAAGTGTCCAGCCCAGGTTCCTGCTGTCACTTTGTAGGTTTTCCTAGGGACTGTCAGGGTAGCACAGGTTAGAGGAGGTTGCCGGTTGGGTCTGGGACATATCCTTAATTGTTTGGATTTCTTTGAGGCGTCCGGCTACTCAGGGACACTGGCCCTTGGAGACAAACACCGGCCCTTTTCCCTGTTAAGGAAAAGTTGCCAGCCCTGGTTGCTGATGTCAGTTTGTAGGGTTCCCTTGGGACTGTCAGGGCAGCACAGGTTTGAGGTGGGGGCAGGTTAGGTCTGGGACATATCCTTAATTGTTTGGATTTTTTGAAGGCATCAGGCTACTAAGGGCCCCAGGTCCTTGGAGACAAACACCGGCCGTATTCCCTGTTAAGGAAAAGTTGCCAGCCCTGGTTGCTGATGTCAGTTCGTAGGGTTCCCTTGGGACTGTCAGGGCAGCACAAGTTTGTGGTGGAGGTAGGTTGGGTCTGGGACATATCTTTAATCGTTTTGATATTTTGGAGGCTGCCGGCCACTCTGGGACCAAGGCTCCTTAAGACAAACACCGGCCCATTTCCCTTTGCACGAAAAGTTGCTAGACCAGGTTCCTGATGTCAGTTAGTAGAGTTCTCTTGAGACTGTCGGGGCAGCACAAATTTGAGGTGGGGGCAGGTTGGGTCTGGGACATATCTTTAATCGTTTGGTGATTTTGGAGGCGGCCGGCCACTCCGGGTCACAGGCTCCTGAAGACAAACACCGGCCCTTTTCCCTGTGAAGGAAAAGTTGCCAGCCCAGGTTCCTCATGTCAGTTTATAGCGTTCTCTTGGGACTGTCAGCGCAGCACAAGTTTGTGGTGGGGGTAGGTTGGGTCTGGGACATATCTTTAATCGTTTGGATATTTTGGAGGCGGCCGGCCATTCTGGGACCCAGGCTCCTGAAGACAAACACCAGCCCTTTTCCCTTTGAACGAAAAGTTGCTAGACCAGATTCCTGATGTCAGTTAGTAGAGTTCTCTTGAGACTCTCGGGCAGCACAAATTTGAGGTGGGGGCAGGTTGGGTCTGGGACATATCTTTAATCGTTTGGAGATTTTGGAGGCAGCCGGCCACTCCGGGTCACAGGCTCCTGAAGACAAACACCGGCCCTTTTCCCTGTGAAGGAAAAGTTGCCAGCCCAGGTTCCTCATGTCAGTTTATAGCGTTCTCTTGGGACTGTCAGCGCAGCACAAGTTTGTGGTGGGGGTAGGTTGGGTCTGGGACATATCTTTAATCGTTTGGATATTTTGGAGGCGGCCGGCCATTCTGGGACCCAGGCTCCTGAAGACAAACACCAGCCCTTTTCCCTTTGAACGAAAAGTTGCTAGACCAGATTCCTGATGTCAGTTAGTAGAGTTCTCTTGAGACTCTCGGGCAGCACAAATTTGAGGTGGGGGCAGGTTGGGTCTGGGACATATCTTTAATCGTTTGGAGATTTTGGAGGCAGCCGGCCACTCTGGGACAAAGGTTCCTGAAGACAAACACCGGCCCTTTTCCCTGTGAAGGAAAAGTTGCCAGCCCAGGTTCCTCTTGTCAATTTATAGGGTTCCTTTGGGACTGTCAGGGCAGCACAAGTTTCTGGTGGGGGCAGATTAAGTCTGGGACATATCATTAATCGTTTGGATTTTTTGGAGGCATCCGGCAACTCGGGGACAAAAGCCCTTGGAGACAAACACCGGCCGTATTCCCTGTTAAGGAAAAGTTGCCAGCCCTTGTTGCTGATGTCAGTTTGTAGGGTTCCCTTTGGACTGTCAGGGCAGCACAGGTTTGAGGTGGGGGCAGGTTGGGTCTGGGACATATCTTTAATTGTTTGGATTTTTTGGAGGCGTCCGGCCACTCAGGGACAAAGACCCCTGCAGGAAGACACGAGCAATTTTTTCTAGGAAAGAAATATGGTCAACCCAGGTTCCTGATGTCAGCAGGTAGGGTTCCCATGGGACTGTCAGGGCAGCACAGGTTTGAGGTGGGGGCAGGTTGGGTCTGGGACATATCTTTAATCTTTTGGAGATTTTGGAGGCGTCCGGCCACTCAAGGCCAAAGGCCCTTGGAGACAAACACCGGCCGTATTCCCTGTTAAGGAAAAGTTGCCAGCCCTGGTTGCTGATGTCAGTTTGTAGGGTTCCCTTGGGACTGTCAGCTCAGCACAAATTTGTGGTGGAGGTAGGTTGGGTCTGGGACATATCTTTAATCGTTTGGAATTTTGGAGGCGGCCGGCCACTCTGGGACAAAGGCTCCTGAAGACAAACACCGGCCCTTTTCCCTTTGAACGAAAAGTTGCTAGACCAGGTTCCTGATGTCAGTTAGTAGAGTTCTCTTGAGACTGTCGGGGCAGCACAAATTTGAGGTGGGGGCAGGTTGGGTCTGGGACATATCTTTAATCGTTTGGTGATTTTGGAGGCGGCCGGCCACTCTGGGTCACAGGCTCCTGAAGACAAACACCGGCCCTTTTCCCTGTGAAGGAAAAGTTGCCAGCCCAGGTTCCTCTTGTCAGTTTATAGCGTTCTCTTGGGACTGTCAGCGCAGCACAAGTTTGTGGTGGGGGTAGGTTGGGTCTGGGACATATCTTTAATCGTTTGGAATTTTGGAGGCGGCCGGCCACTCAAGGCCACAGGCTCCTCGAGAAAAAGACGGCTCCTTTTCCCTGTAAGGAAAAGTTGCCGGTCCAGGTTGCTGATGTCTGCATGTAGAGTTCCTGTTGGACTGTCAAGGCAGCACAGGTTTGAGGTGGGGGCAGGTTAGGTCTGGGAAATATCTTTAGTCATTTGGATTTTTTTGAGGCGTCCGGCCACTCAGGGACCAAGGCTCCTGAAGACAAACACCGGCCCTTTTCCCTGTTAAGGAAAAGTTGCCAGCCCTGGTTGCTGATGTCAGTTTGTAGGGTTCCCTTGGGACTGTCCGGGAAGCACGGGTTTGAGGTGGGGGCAGGTTGGGTCTGGGAAATATCTTTAATCGTTTGGAATTTTGGAGGCGTCCGGCAACTCAAGGCCAAAGGCCCCTTGAGACAAACACTGGCCATTTTTTCTTGGAAAGATATATGGTCAGCCCTGGTTCCTGCTGATGTCAGTTTGTAGGGTTCCCTTGGGACTGTCAGGGAAGCACAGGTTTTGAGGTGGGGGCAGGTTGGGTCTGGGACATATCCTTAATCATTTGGATTTTTGGAGGCGGCCGGCCACTCCAGGCCACAGGACCCGAGAGACAAACACCGGCCCTTTTACCCTGTGAAGGAAAAGTTGCCAGCCCAGGTTCCTCATGTCAGTTTATAGCGTTCTCTTGGGACTGTCAGGGCAGCACAAGTTTGTGGTGGAGGCAGGTTAGGTCTGGGACATATCTTTAATCGTTTGGATTTTTTGGAGGCGGCCGGCCACTCAAGGCCAAAGGCCCTTGGAGACAAACACCGGCCGTATTCCCTGTTAAGGAAAAGTTGCCGCTCCAGGTTGCTGATGTCAGTTTGTACGGTTCCCTTTGGACTGTCAGGGCAGCACAAATTTGAGGTGGGGGCAGGTTGGGTCTGGGACATATCTTTAATCTTTTGGAGATTTTGGAGGCAGCCGGCCACTCTGGGACAAAGGTTCCTGAAGACAAACACCGGCCCTTTTACCCTGGGAAGGAAAAGTTGCCAGCCCAGGTTCCTCTTGTCAGTTTATAGGGTTCCCTTGGGACTGTCAAGGCAGCACAATCTTGAGGTGGGGGCAGGTTAGGTCTGGGGCATATCTTTAATCGTTTGGATTTTTTGGAGGCAGCCGGCCACTAAAGGCCACAGGCTCCTCGAGAAAAAGACCGCTCCTTTTCCCTGTAAGGAAAAGTTGCCAGCCCTGGTTGCTGATGTCAGTTTGTAGGGTTCCCTTGGGACTGTCCGGGAAGCACAGGTTTGAGGTGGGGGCAGGTTGGGTCTGGGAAATATCTTTAATCGTTTGGATTTTTTGGAGGCAGCCGGCCACTCAAGGCCAAAGGCCCTTGGAGACAAACACCGGCCGTATTCCCTGTGAAGGAAAAGTTGCCAGCCCTGGTTGCTGATGTCAGTTTGTAGGGTTCCTTTGGGACTGTCAGGGCAGCACAAGTTTGTGGTGGAGGCAGGTTAGGTCTGGGACATATCTTTAATCATTTGGTTTTTTGGAGGCGGCCGGCCACTCAAGGCCAAAGGCCCTTGGAGACAAACACCGGCCGTATTCCCTGTTAAGGAAAAGTTGCCAGCCCTGGTTGCTGATGTCAGTTTGTAGGGTTCCCTTGGGACTGTCTGGGAAGCACAGGTTTGAGGTGGGGGCAGGTTGGGTCTGGGAAATATCTTTAATCGTTTGGATTTTTTGGAGGCAGCCGGCCACTCAAGGCCAAAGGCCCCTTCAGACAAATACTAGCCATTTTTTCTTGGAAAGATATAAGGTCAGCCCTGGTTGCTGATGTCAGTTTGTAGGGTTCCCTTGGGACTGTCAGCGTAGCAGAAATTTGTGGTGGAGGTAGGTTGGGTCTGGGACATATCTTTAATCGTTTGGAATTTTGGAGGCGGCCGGCCACTCTGGGACAAAGGCTCCTGAAGACAAACACCGGCCCTTTTCCCTTTGAACGAAAAGTTGCTAGACCAGGTTCCTGATGTCAGTTAGTAGAGTTCTCTTGAGACTGTCGGGGCAGCAAAAATTTGAGGTGGGGGCAGGTTGGGTCTGGGACATATCTTTAATCGTTTGGTGATTTTGGAGGCGGCCGGCCACTCTGGGTCACAGGCTCCTGAAGACAAACACCGGCCCTTTTACCCTGGGAAGGAAAAGTTGCCAGCCCAGGTTCCTCTTGTCAGTTTATAGGGTTCCCTTGGGACTGTCAAGGCAGCACAATCTTGAGGTGGGGGCAGGTTAAGTCTGGGACATATCTTTAATCGTTTGGAATTTTGGAGGCGGCCGGCCACTCAAGGCCACAGGCTCCTCGAGAAAAAGACCGCTCCTTTTCCCTGTAAGGAAAAGTTGCCGGTCCAGGTTGCTGATGTCTGCAGGTAGAGTTCCCGTTGGACTGTCAAGGCAGCACAGGTTTGAGGTGGGGGCAGGTTAGGTCTGGGAAATATCTTTAGTCGTTTGGATTTTTTGGGTCGTCCGGCCACTCAGAGAGAAAGGCCCCTGCTGGAAAACACCGGCCATTTTCCCTGTGAAGGAAAAGTGTCCAGCCCAGGTTCCTGCTGTCACTTTGTAGGTTTTCCTAGGGACTTTCAGGGTAGCACAGGTTAGAGGAGGTTGCCGGTTGGGTCTGGGACATATCCTTAATTGTTTGGATTTCTTTGAGGCGTCCGGCTACTCAGGGACACTGGCCCTTGGAGACAAACACCGGCCCTTTTCCCTGTTAAGGAAAAGTTGCCAGCCCTGGTTGCTGATGTCAGTTTGTAGGGTTCCCTTGGGACTGTCAGGGCAGCACAGGTTTGAGGTGGGGGCAGGTTAGGTCTGGGACATATCCTTAATTGTTTGGATTTTTTGAAGGCATCAGGCTACTAAGGGCCCCAGGTCCTTGGAGACAAACACCGGCCGTATTCCCTGTTAAGGAAAAGTTGCCAGCCCTGGTTGCTGATGTCAGTTCGTAGGGTTCCCTTGGGACTGTCCGGGAAGCACAGGTTTGTGGTGGAGGTAGGTTGGGTCTGGGACATATCTTTAATCGTTTGGATATTTTGGAGGCGGCCGGCCACTCTGGGACCAAGGCTCCTTAAGACAAACACGGGCCCATTTCCCTTTGCACGAAAAGTTGCTAGACCAGGTTCCTGATGTCAGTTAGTAGAGTTCTCTTGAGACTGTCGGGGCAGCACAAATTTGAGGTGGGGGCAGGTTGGGTCTGGGACATATCTTTAATCGTTTGGTGATTTTGGAGGCGGCCGGCCACTCCGGGTCACAGGCTCCTGAAGACAAACACCGGCCCTTTTCCCTGTGAAGGAAAAGTTGCCAGCCCAGGTTCCTCATGTCAGTTTATAGCGTTCTCTTGGGACTGTCAGCGCAGCACAAGTTTGTGGTGGGGGTAGGTTGGGTCTGGGACATATCTTTAATCGTTTGGATATTTTGGAGGCGGCCGGCCATTCTGGGACCCAGGCTCCTGAAGACAAACACCAGCCCTTTTCCCTTTGAACGAAAAGTTGCTAGACCAGATTCCTGATGTCAGTTAGTAGAGTTCTCTTGAGACTCTCGGGCAACACAAATTTGAGGTGGGGGCAGGTTGGGTCTGGGACATATCTTTAATCGTTTGGAGATTTTGGAGGCAGCCGGCCACTCTGGGACAAAGGTTCCTGAAGACAAACACCGGCCCTTTTGCCTTTGAAGGAAAAGTTGCCAGCCCAGGTTCCTCATGTCAGTTTATAGCGTTCTCTTGGGACTGTCAGCGCAGCACAAATTTGAGGTGGGGGCAGGTTGGGTCTGGGACATATCTTTAATCGTTTGGATATTTTGGAGGCGGCCGGCCATTCTGGGACCCAGGCTCCTGAAGACAAACACCAGCCCTTTTCCCTTTGAACGAAAAGTTGCTAGACCAGATTCCTGATGTCAGTTAGTAGAGTTCTCTCGAGACTCTCGGGCAGCACAAATTTGAGGTGGGGGCAGGTTGGGTCTGGGACATATCTTTAATCGTTTGGAGATTTTGGAGGCAGCCGGCCACTCTGGGACAAAGGTTCCTGAAGACAAACACCGGCCCTTTTCCCTGTGAAGGAAAAGTTGCCAGCCCAGGTTCCTCTTGTCAGTTTATAGGGTTCCTTTGGGACTGTCAGGGCAGCACAAGTTTCTGGTGGGGGCAGATTAAGTCTGGGACATATCATTAATCGTTTGGATTTTTTGGAGGCATCCGGCTACTCGGGGACAAAGGCCCTTGGAGACAAACACCGGCCGTATTCCCTGTTAAGGAAAAGTTGCCAGCCCTTGTTGCTGATGTCAGTTTGTAGGGTTCCCTTTGGACTGTCAGGGCAGCACAGGTTTGAGGTGGGGGCAGGTTGGGTCTGGGACATATCTTTAATTGTTTGGATTTTTTGGAGGCGTCCGGCCACTCAGGGACAAAGACCCCTGCAGGAAGACACGAGCAATTTTTTCTAGGAAAGAAATATGGTCAACCCAGGTTCCTGATGTCAGCAGGTAGGGTTCCCATGGGACTGTCAGGGCAGCACAGGTTTGAGGTGGGGGCAGGTTGGGTCTGGGACATATCTTTAATCTTTTGGAGATTTTGGAGGCGTCCGGCCACTCAAGGCCAAAGGCCCTTGGAGACAAACACCGGCCGTATTCCCTGTTAAGGAAAAGTTGCCAGCCCTGGTTGCTGATGTCAGTTTGTAGGGTTCCCTTGGGACTGTCAGCTCAGCACAAATTTGTGGTGGAGGTAGGTTGGGTCTGGGACATATCTTTAATCGTTTGGAATTTTGGAGGCGGCCGGCCACTCTGGGACAAAGGCTCCTGAAGACAAACACCGGCCCTTTTCCCTTTGAACGAAAAGTTGCTAGACCAGGTTCCTGATGTCAGTTAGTAGAGTTCTCTTGAGACTGTCGGGGCAGCACAAATTTGAGGTGGGGGCAGGTTGGGTCTGGGACATATCTTTAATCGTTTGGAGATTTTGGAGGCGGCCGGCCACTCTGGGTCACAGGCTCCTGAAGACAAACACCGGCCCTTTTCCCTGTGAAGGAAAAGTTGCCAGCCCAGGTTCCTCTTGTCAGTTTATAGCGTTCTCTTGGGACTGTCAGCGCAGCACAAGTTTGTGGTGGGGGTAGGTTGGGTCTGGGACATATCTTTAATCGTTTGGAATTTTGGAGGCGGCCGGCCACTCAAGGCCACAGGCTCCTCGAGAAAAAGACCGCTCCTTTTCCCTGTAAGGAAAAGTTGCCGGTCCAGGTTGCTGATGTCTGCATGTAGAGTTCCTGTTGGACTGTCAAGGCAGCACAGGTTGGAGATGGGGGCAGGTTAGGTCTGGGAAATATCTTTAGTCATTTGGATTTTTTTGAGGCGTCCGGCCACTCAGGGACACAGGCCCTTGAAGACAAACACCGGCCCTTTTCCCTGTTAAGGAAAAGTTGCCAGCCCTGGTTGCTGATGTCAGTTTGTAGGGTTCCCTTGGGACTGTCCGGGAAGCACAGGTTTGAGGTGGGGGTAGGTTGGGTCTGGGAAATATCTTTAATCGTTTGGAATTTTGGAGGCGTCCGGCAACTCAAGGCCAAAGGCCCCTTGAGACAAACACTGGCCATTTTTTCTTGGAAAGATATATGGTCAGCCCTGGTTCCTGCTGATGTCAGTTTGTAGGGTTCCCTTGGGACTGTCAGGGAAGCACAGGTTTTGAGGTGGGGGCAGGTTGGGTCTGGGACATATCCTTAATCATTTGGATTTTTGGAGGCGGCCGGCCACTCCAGGCCACAGGACCCGAGAGACAAACACCGGCCCTTTTACCCTGGGAAGGAAAAGTTGCCAGCCCAGGTTCCTCATGTCAGTTTATAGCGTTCTCTTGGGACTGTCAGGGCAGCACAAGTTTGTGGTGGAGGCAGGTTAGGTCTGGGACATATCTTTAATCGTTTGGATTTTTTGGAGGCGGCCGGCCACTCAAGGCCAAAGGCCCTTGGAGACAAACACCGGCCGTATTCCCTTTTAAGGAAAAGTTGCCGCTCCAGGTTGCTGATGTCAGTTTGTACGGTTCCCTTTGGACTGTCAGGGCAGCACAAATTTGAGGTGGGGGCAGGTTGGGTCTGGGACATATCTTTAATCTTTTGGAGATTTTGGAGGCAGCCGGCCACTCTGGGACAAAGGTTCCTGAAGACAAACACCGGCCCTTTTACCCTGGGAAGGAAAAGTTGCCAGCCCAGGTTCCTCTTGTCAGTTTATAGGGTTCCCTTGGGACTGTCAAGGCAGCACAATCTTGAGGTGGGGGCAGGTTTGGATTGGGGCATATCTTTAATCGTTTGGATTTTTTGGAGGCAGCCGGCCACTAAAGGCCACAGGCTCCTCGAGAAAAAGACCGCTCCTTTTCCCTGTAAGGAAAAGTTGCCGGTCCAGGTTGCTGATGTCTGCATGTAGAGTTCCCGTTGGACTGTCAAGGCAGCACAGGTTTGAGGTGGGGGCAGGTTAGGTCTGGGAAATATCTTTAGTCGTTTGGATTTTTTTGAGGCGTCCGGCCACTCAGGGACACAGGCCCTTGAAGACAAACACCGGCCATTTTCCCTGTTAAGGAAAAATTGCCAGCCCTGGTTGCTGATGTCAGTTTGTAGGGTTCCCTTGGGACTGTCCGGGAAGCACAGGTTTGAGGTGGGGGCAGGTTGGGTCTGGGAAATATCTTTAATCGTTTGGAATTTTTGGAGGCATCCGGCCACTCAAGGCCAAAGGCCCTTGGAGACAAACACCGGCCGTATTCCCTGTGAAGGAAAAGTTGCCAGCCCTGGTTGCTGATGTCAGTTTGTAGGGTTCCTTTGGGACTGTCAGGGCAGCACAAGTTTGTGGTGGAGGCAGGTTAGGTCTGGGACATATCTTTAATCGTTTGGTTTTTTGGAGGCGGCCGGCCACTCAAGGCCAAAGGCCCTTGGAGACAAACACCGGCCGTATTCCCTTTTAAGGAAAAGTTGCCGCTCCAGGTTGCTGATGTCAGTTTGTACGGTTCCCTTTGGACTGTCAGGGCAGCACAAATTTGAGGTGGGGGCAGGTTGGGTCTGGGACATATCTTTAATCGTTTGGAGATTTTGGAGGCGGCCGGCCACTCTGGGACAAAGGTTCCTGAAGACAAACACCGGCCCTTTTACCCTGGGAAGGAAAAGTTGCCAGCCCAGGTTCCTCTTGTCAGTTTATAGGGTTCCCATGGGACTGTCGAGGCAGCGCAAATTTGAGGTGGGGGCAGGTTAGGTCTGGGACATATCTTTAATCGTTTGGATTTTTTGGAGGCAGCCGGCCACTAAAGGCCACAGGCTCCTCGAGAAAAAGACCGCTCCTTTTCCCTGTAAGGAAAAGTTGCCGGTCCAGGTTGCTGATGTCTGCAGGTAGAGTTCCCGTTGGACTTTCAAGGCAGCACAGGTTTGAGGTGGGGGCAGGTTAGGTCTGGGAAATATCTTTAGTCGTTTGGATTTTTTTGAGGCGTCCAGCCACTCAGGGACACAGGCCCTTGAAGACAAACACCGGCCCTTTTCCCTGTTAAGGAAAAGTTGCCAGCCCTGGTTGCTGATGTCAGTTTGTAGGGATCCCTTGGGACTGTCCGGGAAGCACAGGTTTGAGGTGGGGGCAGGTTGGGTCTGGGAAATATCTTTAATCGTTTGGATTTTTTGGAGGCATCCGGCAATTCAAGGCCAAAGGCCCTTGGACACAAACACCGGCCCTTTTCCCCTTTAAGGAATAGTTGCCAGACCTGGTTGCTGATGTCAGTTTGTAGGGTTCCCTTGGGACTGTCAAGGCAGCACAAATTTGAGGTGGGGGCAGGTTAGGTCTGGGACATATCTTTAATCGTTTGGTTTTTTGGAGGCAGCCGGCCACTAAAGGCCACAGGCTCCTCGAGAAAAAGACCGCTCCTTTTCCCTGTAAGGAAAAGTTGCCGCTCCAGGTTGCTGATGTCTGCATGTAGAGTTCCCGTTGGACTGTCAAGGCAGCACAGGTTGGAGGTGGGGGCAGGTTAGGTCTGGGAAATATCTTTAGTCGTTTGGATTTTTTTGAGGCGTCTGGCCACTCAGGGACACAGGCCCTTGGAGACAAACACCGGCCGTATTCCCTGTTAAGGAAAAGTTGCCAGCCCTGGTTGCTGATGTCAGTTTGTAGGGTTCCCTTGGGATTGTCAGGGCAGCACAGGTTTGAGGTGGGGGTAGGTTGGGTCTGGGAAATATCTTTAATCGTTTGGAATTTTGGAGGCGTCCGGCCACTCAAGGCCAAAGGCCCTTGGAGACAAACACCGGCCCTTTTCCCTGTGAAGGAAAAGTTGCCAGCCCTGGTTGCTGATGTCAGTTTGTAGGGTTCCCTTGGAATTGTCAGGGCAGCACAAGTTTGTGGTGGAGGCAGGTTAGGTCTGGGACATATCTTTAATCGTTTGGTTTTTTGGAGGCGGCCGGCCACTCAAGGCCAAAGGCCCGTGGAGACCGTATTCCCTGTTAAGGAAAAGTTGCCGGTCCCTGGTTGCTGATGTCAGTTTGTAGGGTTCCCTTGGGACTGTCAGGGCAGCACAGGTTTGAGGTGGGGGTAGGTTGGGTCTGGGACATATCTTTAATCGTTTGGATATTTTGGAGGCGGCCGGCCACTCTGGGACCAAGGCTCCTGAAGACAAACACCGGCCCTTTTCCCTTTGAAAGAAAAGTTGCTAGACCAGGTTCCTGATGTCAGTTAGTAGAGTTCTCTTGAGACTGTCGGGGCAGCACAAATTTGAGGTGGGGGCAGGTTGGGTCTGGGACATATCTTTAATCGTTTGGTGATTTTGGAGGCGGCCGGCCACTCCGGGTCACAGGCTCCTGAAGACAAACACCGGCCCTTTTCCCTGTGAAGGAAAAGTTGCCAGCCCAAGTTCCTCATGTCAGTTTATAGGGTTCCTTGGGGACTGTCAGGGCAGCACAAGTTTCTGGTGGGGCAGATTAAGTCTGGGACATATCATTAATCATTTGGATTTTTTGGAGGCATCCGTCTACTCAGGGACAAAGGCCCCTTGGAGACAAACACCGGCCATATGCCCTGTTAAGGAAAAGTTGCCAGCCCTTGTTGCTAGTGTCAGTTTGTAGGGTTCCCTTGGGACTGTCAGGGCGGCACAGGTTTTAGGTGGGGGCAGTTTGGGTCTGGGACATATCCTTAATCATTTGGATTTTCGGAGGCGGCCGGCAAATCCAGGGCACAGGCCCCGAGAGACAAACACCGGCCCTTTTGCCTTTGAAGGAAAAGTTGCCAGCCCAGGTTCCTCATGTCAGTTTATAGCGTTCTCTTGGGACTGTCAGGGCAGCACAAGTTTGTGGTGGGGGCAGGTTAGGTCTGGGACATATCTTTAATCGTTTGGAGATTTTGGAGGCGGCCGGCAACTCTGGGACAAAGGTTCCTGAAGACAAACACCGGCCCTTTTACCCTGGGAAGGAAAAGTTGCCAGCCCTGGTTCCTCTTGTCAGTTTATAGGGTTCCCTTTGGACTGTCAGGGCAGCACAAATTTGAGGTGGGGGCAGGTTGGGTCTGGGACATATCTTTAATCGTTTGGATTTTTTGGAGGCAGCCGGCCACTCAAGGCCAAAGGCCCCTTCAGACAAACACTAGCCATTTTTTCTTGGAAAGATATAAGGTCAGCCCTGGTTGCTGATGTCAGTTTGTAGGGTTCCCTTGGGACTGTCCGGGAAGCACAGGTTTGAGGTGGGGGCAGGTTTGGTCTGGGACATATCATTAATCGTTTGGATTTTTGGAGGCGGCCGGCCACTCTGGGACCAAGGCTCCTGAAGACAAACACCGGCCCTTTTCCCTTTGAAAGAAAAGTTGCTAGACCAGGTTCCTGATGTCAGTTAGTAGAGTTCTCTTGAGACTGTCGGG